>NC_058405.1:55718758-55872092 GCF_002201575.2 Neomonachus schauinslandi | reverse complement strand
GGGAGAGGGAGGGGGTAAGAATCTCAAGCAGACTTTCCACTGGGTGCAGAGACCATCACGGGGCTCGATCCCACCACCCTGAGATCATGACCTGAGCCAAAACCAAGAGCCTGATGCCCAACCGACTGAGCCACTCGGGTCCCCACACACACCTCTTCTTTATTGTACCCATTAACCTTGGGCTTGCAGACAGAAACACACACACACACATACACAGATATACACACATCGGCACGCATGCACGTACAAAATGGGAGGGGCCTGTGGGACAACAATGGCTTTAATTTCAGTGCCTGACTGACCCTAAATCTAAAATCTGGGCATTTAAGTACCATTACTTGAAACATCCACATGCCTTTCATTCTAAGACCAACCTGACCAGTGTGGATGAATGTGTGTTGAGTGACGGGTGAAGGGGAGGGGGCTGCATGGAGGAGGAGGGGGACCACCAAAGGAGAGAACCGAGGAGGAGAGATGTGTGGCAAAGCCAAACACCGCCTCTGCTGTTTGTGGGATAATCTTTGGAAATCCCCTTCTCATGCTGGGGCTTCCACTGACTCTGCTTGACACAGTGCAGCAGGGAGCTGAATGAGAGCTAAAGACCCGAACATTGTTTTTAGAGATTTAGAGGTGGCCTTTGGAGTGTTCAGCCTGAATACCTGTTTTAAAGCAGTTCAAGGCTTCTGACAAGATTGTTTAATAGCTAGAGTGTGGGTTACTCAGCTCTTGTTGACATAACCCACCTCTGAGGATCCCATTGCCCATCCTCTGGAAATGTCACCGTCTTCCTTCTGCTGCCCTGTCTTGAGTCTCTTCGCAGTTCATTAGCACCTTGGAGGGGCTGGGAAAGGATAAGGGAGGGGCTGAAACCGGTGGTGGTGGGCGCTCCCTGGGCTTTCTTCTGAAAGCTGCCCCGTGCAGCCTCTTCCAGCCCTTGGGTTTCTGTGAATATTGTAGGACGCTCCACTCCACAGGCACGGAGCAGTTGTGCAGCTTTCCTGGTTAATGATGATTGCAAATGAGGCTCCTGAGTCACATAACTGACAGCCCCGAGCCCCGAGAAGTCATTTGGCTAGCTGGGAGCTAGTGATGGAGTTGCAGGAAGGCCGAAGCTGGCGCCGAGGGGAGGGGAGCCATTTACCCCTGTACTCCATTTCCCCAGCAGCGCCAAAGCAAATTCTGCGCAATTCCCTTAACCACAGTCCCTCAAGGTGCAGAAACTGTGGCAGAAACGAGAAAACGGGTTCTGGAAGCGGTTCCTTGAAATCCACAGAGAGGTCAGAGCTATTTGGATGACTTCCCCGGGATAAGGCAGAGTATTTTTCTAGCAATTAACAATAGGGGAAAATAAAATAAAATAACTGTCTGTGAAGGGATTTTACCCTTCACAAAGTCATCCTGACTCCAATAGCTCTGTTCCTCACAGGTGGAAGTTGACCTGTTAAGACGCTACATGTCACCTGGAAGGGGTCAATCTGGAGGACGGAGACCTGTCCTCCCACAGGGTCCTGAGGCTCGGGGACGGACAGGGAGGATGTCAGAGCTGGGAGGTCACACCTTCTTATTGTATAGTCCAGGAGACTGAGGCCAGAGAGGGGGAGTGATGTACATTTTTTTCCTAGGGCTGCTGTAACATTGCCTCCTTCTCGTCTCTGTGTGTCCTCTCCTCTGTGTGGCCGTCCTACAAGGTGACACGGGACTGCATTTAAGGCCTACCTGGTCAATCCAGGATAAGCTTCTCCTCTCAAGATCCTTAATTTAATCCTACCTTTGGTCACATCACATTCACTCTTTTGCCATATAAGGTAATACTCACAGGTGCCAGGCATCAGGATGTGAACACATCATCTTGTGGGCCACCCTTCAACCCACTACAGGACTTTTGCAAAGTCAACCCATTGAGTGACAGAAATGGAACCATGAGTTAGGTCTCCTAATGCCAGACCTATATCCCCGACACTGTCCCAGGCTGCCCTTCAAATTAGCCCAAATGAAATATCCCTTGCTTAGGTGCATGCTGTCAGAGCAGAAAATTGCAGGGACCCCTTCCTGTGCCCAGCAGTATGAACCAATGGGTTGTACCGCATACCTTACCATCCCCCCCTTCACCAAACCCACATTTCCTTAGCAAATTGACTTCTCTGCATCATCCTGCCTCCCCAATCCCTGACCCCCCCCGCCATAAATCTCCTTTCCTTTTTTTTGAATTCTTTAAAAAATAATATAATTAACATGAATGCACACACATTGTGTTTTTTAAATCGAAGGATAAAGAGATACACAGTCAAAAGCATAGACCTTTAAATCCACCAGATCAATATGGGGAGAAGAAGTGGGCGTAGGGGAAAAACACGGGCGTTGGGGCAGCCAGGCCCGCATTCAGATCCAGACTGTGCCACTTGTGGGTGTGTGACTTTGAACAAACGATTTAGCCTCCCAGAGGCTCCATTTGCTCCTCTTTAAAGGAGAGAAAATAATGCCCACCTGCTATGGCAGCATGAGGATGAAATGAGCTCACGTGAGGAAAGTGTCTGCTGTAGAGAGAGTCAGTAAACAGCAGTTGTTATTCTCAACATGGTCATTATGAGGAAAGCAGCTCCTCGGAAGCATCGGCAACTCCCTGCAGCCCGACCTGGCTGTCTTTCCCTGCCCTCCCTCCCTCTCTGCAAGCCTCCTGCTTGCTGTTTCTTGATATTCGTGAATTGCCCTTGGCCTTGAAGAGAATTTTGAATAGAACAATTTCTTGCCTTATGTAAAAGTAAGATCTGTCCTTAGTGCGTAGCTTCAGCTAGAGCCCTGAAGTAGAGCACTGAGTGGGTTCCGAACCCGTTCATCCCACGGAGGAGGGGCTGGGTCTCAGGAGGACACAGGTGCCTGTGGCAGGACAGGGGCTGAAGAGCTGGGTCCCCTGTCATTCACAGAGCCAGAAGCCGTGCAGAGAAGTCCCCATCTCCACCCATCCTGAAACTTGCCCCTCATGACTTATGCATGACTTCATTAGCGGCAGCTGAGTAAGCACATGGGTAAGAGGCTCTGTGAGGGGCATCTTATCCGGAGGGTTGTGGATCTGAGCTGAGTGACACCACTGAGAGATTCAGCAGGGTGGGGAGATGGAGGTGGGCAGAAACTGCACGCTCCCTGGGAGACGGGACGTTTTCTCTTTGCCCTTCAGTTCATTCTGCCTTGAGAAGCAGCTTCCCTCTGAGCAGGGCAAGGATGAAGGGGGACGGTGTTCCATCAAGGCTGCAGCCTCCGCCATCGAGGGGGGGCAAGAGAGATGCTCTGCCCTTTCTGAGCCAACGAAGAACTCCTGGATCCCACTGTCATCAGAGAGTTTTATAAAACTACTGAGCTAGGCCCCAGACCCAGGTCCCCTGCACTCCAGCCTGAGTTTCTCCCCACACACGCACACTCACACACACACTCACACACACAACCAATGGTGATTCTGAGGGTGCCAACCTCTTTGGACCCTGCGTGGCCTCTGAATAGTGGTGCAAGCTGGCAGGATGCAAAGCCCAGTGGACGGGGAAAACTGATCCCCAGCATGGTGGAAGAAAGAATAAGACGGGAGATGAATAAGACCCTTCTCCCCGTCCAATCTGTGACTGGTCACTCCGGGCCCAGGAGAGAGGTGATGGGAGAAAGCAGTGTCGGGAAAGAAGAGAGTACCATTCTAGCTGAGGCTTTAATGTACACGTTTTGGAGTCAGATGGATGTGGGTTTGAGTCCAGTGCAGCTGCTTTCCTTGAGTGATCTCTCTGACCTCCCTGAGCCTGAATTTCCTCACCTGTAAAATGACTGCTTTGAGGATGAAGTAATGTGACGGGCGTCAGGTGCTTAGCACGGCCCCTAGCACATAATAAACACTCCATAAATGGGACCTATCATTACTACGAAACTGGGCCCCATAGTGATGTCACCTGGTGCGCAAGAGTTGACCGAGCTTCTTTTGCCCAACTCGCATGGGTGACCAAGCTTCTCCTACTCCAACTAGACGGAGGGAAGGGTCAGCAGTAAGATGACCTGTGTTGAGTGACTAAGATTTCGAAGCACAGTCTGTTCAAGGGAAGAGAGGCAGAGTGACGCTCAAGTTCCAGGTCCTGGTATGAAAAACAAGGACCAAAGGGATGAAGTGACTTGCCCAAGGTCACAGCTGATGAGGGGCACGGTCTATTGCTCTGTGCCAGCTTGGGGGTGAGGATGCCGGTTAAGGACCCTGCCTCTCCAATATGACTCCACGGCAATGCTGGACATCTTCCCAGAGGGTCCTTGTCCTCAGGAATGTGCCAGACTGTAAGCCAGCCAGGCAGGGGTGGGGCATTAAAAGGTAAAAATATTCCTCGGGTCTCTCGTGCTGGCACAAATACACAGCGAGGACAGGGATGAGGCTCCAAATGAAGTCACCAAAGCCACGAAGCCATAACCCCAGACTTTCAAATAGCAGATGGATCAAGTTCTACAAAAAAGCTACATTTTCGTCTTACCCACGGACCCTAGATGAAAACACCCTCAGAAAACAGATCTGAAACCAGCCTGACGTTTTTAGCCATAGAACAAGGTCCTTATGGGATCATTGAGAATTGTGGTCTAACTGGAAATGTCAGTTTTACTTGCAAGATGCTGTATCTCTTAATAAGCTCTCTGTCCTTTAATGTATTTTTAATCAGGAATTTGTGATTAGGAGCGAGCTGTGTGCTGCAGGGCTGTCTCCAGCCGAGGCACTGGGAACTCCAGCCAGGAGAGAGTGGCCTGTGGAAGGGGCAAGGCTGGGCCCCCCATGACAAGACTGGAGAATGTCCTCTATGGAGGAGAAAGGCCATTGTAGACCACATTTGGAGAGGGAAGATGGGGTTTGCTTGGCATCAGGAAGGCCACACAGAGAGAACCATATACAGATCAATAACAGATTTTGTAAGACTGGCCAGCAAATCTAAACATCTGCCCCGCTTTGCAGCCAGATATCAAGGCCCCCCAGGTCTAACCCCTACAACCTCGTCAAAGATGTCCCAGGAAGCCCAATGCAAGTAACCACCTAGAACGTCGGGTTTCCTTTCTATAAATCAGGGGTATATTGTGACTTATACTAAGCTAAGCCAGCTACGCATCCTGAAACCTTTAGACAATCATTTTCTGCTGTCTCAGGTATACAAACAATTACAACAACGACAGTAAGAGCCCCAAAACGGCTACCATTCACTGAAGGCAGGCTACGTCCAGGACCTGTGTTAAGTGCTGTGCATTTAATTCTCACTAGGAAGTGCTGTGTTATTACCATTCTCCATGATACAGAACACCAAAGCAGAAAAGGTGGAAGAGCTTGTTCATGGTGGCGGAGCCTTCTTAAATTAAAATCCTGTGCTTTTAAGTACTTCTTGCTAAGTCATCCGTTAGTGTTCTCTTTCCACAACAAACAACGGAGCCCACTTGCTTGGCCATGGGACCAGGATTGAGTACATTATATTTCATTTAAAAACACTGAGGTGGGATCCTGTCCTACTCACCCCTGTGTATATACATCAGATCCACCCGTAGCTCCTCCAGCTCTTGGTGGACATTCCTGGGAGGCATTCTCCAGGCTTTTCTATGCTGCCTGGTGGAACCAAGCCCCTGTGGCCTATAGCAGTGAATTGACTCCCTTCCTCCTACTTCCTGGAATCACTTTCCAAACAAACTACTGCATCCAAGTCCTTATCTCAGGCTCTATTTTTGGAGAACCCAAGTTAAGACTATGTATGTGTGTGTGCTTTTTATTATTATTATTAGCTAATGTTTACTGAGCACTTACAAACTGCCAACTGCTGTGCTAAGTGGTTTACCTGAATTGCCTTTTTTTAACATCCTCAGGACAATGCCATCAGCCTATCCCCAGTTTGCACAGGAGGAAGCTAAGGCACAGAGAGATTAAATAACTTGCCCAAGCAGTAGGGTTTAGCTAGTGCTTTTAACCTCTGTCTTAAGCCGTCTCTCCCTCTTGATAACACAATTGCTTGTCCTGAAATTTCCACAAAGAGCATAGCCCTCTAGGGGCGCCTGGGTGGCTCAGTTGGTTAAGTGACTGCCTTCAGCTCCGGTCATGATCTCAGGGTCCTGGGATCGAGCCCCGCATCGGGCTCCCTGCTCGGTGGGAAGCCTGCTTCTCTCTTTCCTACTCCCCCTGCTTGTGTTCCCTCTCTCGCTGTGCCTCTACCTCTCTCTGTCAAATAAATAAATAAAATCTTTAAAAAAAAAAAAAAAAAGAGCATAGCCCTCCAAATTCAGGCTCAATAAAAATTATGATTTGCATAAAATACTTCAGAGAAAACTTTGCAACAACTTTATCTACACGCCCAACTCCAAATTATCCTGCATAAAAGAAATTTGTCCTCCATGACCATTTTTTTTTTTAAATGGGTGCACAGCAAAGGAAACCGACAACAAAATGAAAAGGCAACCTCATGAAGGGGATAAAATATTTGCAAATCATATATCTGATGAGGGATTAATATCCAAAATGTATAAAGAACTCAACTCAATGGCAAAAATAACAAAAAACCCAATTAAAAAATGGGCAGAGAATCTAAGTAGACATTTTTCCAAAGAAGACATAGAGACGGCCAACAGGCTCACGAATAAATGTTCAACATCACTCATTATCAGGGAAATGCAAACCAAAACCACAGTGAGATATCACCTCACACCTGTTAGAACAGCTATTATCAAAAAGACAAGTAATAACAAGTGTTGGCGAGGATATGGAGACAAAGGAAGCTTTGTGCACTATTAGTGGGAATGTAAGTTGGTACAGCCACTATGGAAAACATGTGGAAGTTTCTCAAAAAATTAAAAGTAGATCTGCTACCTGATCGAACTATTACACTCCTAGGTATTTATCCAAAGAAAATGAAAACACTAGTTCAAGAAGATAAATGGACCTCTATGTTCATTGTAGCATTATTTACAATAGCCAAGATAAGGAAACAAGCTAAGTATCCATCAATGGACAAATGGATAAAGAAAATATGATATCAGGGCACCTGGGTGGCTCAGTCATTAAGCGTCTGCCTTCGGCTTAGGTCATGATCCCAGGGTCCTGGGATCGAGCCCCGTATTGGGCTCCCTGCTCCGCGGGAAGCCTGCTTCTCGGTCTCCCACTTCCCCTGCTTGTGTTCCTGCTCTCTCTATCTCTCTCTCTGTCAAATAAATAAAAGTTAAAAAAAAATCTTTAAAAAAAAAGAAAGAAAATGTGATATCTATCTATATCTCTATATATCTATATCTATCTATATATCTATACATATCTATAGATATCTAAATCTACAGATAGACATCACACAATGAACTACTATTCAGTCATAATAAAGAAGGAAATCTTGTCATTTGCAAAAACATGGATGGACCCTGAGGGCATTATGCTAAATGAAATAAGTCAGACAGAGAAAGACAGATACTATATGATCTTACTTAGATGTGGAATCTAAAAAACAGAAACAAACAAAACAAAACAAATCTCATAGATACAAAGAATAGACTGGTGGTTACCAGAAGGGAAGGAGTTTGGGGGTGGGTGACAAGGGTAAAGGGGGTCAATTGTATGGTGACAGATGCAACTACACTCATTGTGGCAATCACGCTGCAGTGTATGCAAGAATCGAATTACTATGTTGCACACCTGAAACTAATATAATGTTATATACAGGTTTACTTCAATAGAAGTCAAGAGATAAATGGTTACATGTTTTAACAGGCAGACAGATGTCTGAAACTAGCATTGACCCCCAAATCTGGGGCATGCACATTATCTTGTCCATACCTCACTTGCTTCTCAATGACAATGGGAGCTAGTTGACCACATCACAAATGCAAATTGCTCTCTAAACATGGGGATAGCATTCAACAGGCCACTTTTAGTCTGAGGGAAAAAAAGAAAGGAAATTTTTTTATACAAAAGGGAAAATGTCCTTTAAGAGAACGTGCCTCTTACGATGTCACACCGATTCTCTAAGAAGATCCACAGGCCTTTGAAATGTCCTGTCTCGTTGGCAGCCATATTTATTACTTTTTTTTTTTTTCTAAAACCAAAGAGAAATGAAATTTTAATGACCATTTGCTATCTAAACTCAGCCTCCACCTTGATTTCTGGTAAACCTTTCCCCTAATTCCTTGCAAACATTTTCTCTTTCCCAAACTGCTGTGAGGCAAACTGAGGGAGGGAGGCATCAATCTGAGAGGCGAGCTTATCAGAGAAAAACGGAACGATGTTTGATGTTGGTGAGCTTTGCTTCCAGGGTGCAAGCTGGAGAAATGCGGAGGAATGTTGATCCTGACTTTGGAGAGCCGGGGAAACCACTCAGCCAGGTGCCGCCAAGGGGAAATTACCAGAGTAAACGCCAGTGCCCTCCTCCAGCAGCCTGACACCCCGGGAGAGCCCCGGGGGCTGCGCGGGGCTCGCAGGGGACCCAGACGGGGAAGGAATGACAGGACGTCGTGAGGAAAGTGCCCCCGCCATGAGTGAAGTGCCATGGCACCCCACGCCCCTCAGGGGGATGGGATGGAGGACAGCGGGGCAGGTGCCTGGCACCTTAGGTGCCCCTGCCGCCCGCCATGCCCAGCCCGGCCTCCCCGTAAGCAGGAGGGCTGATGAGCACAATGACAACCAGCCTCACTGAAGCCAAAGTGATGCATCTGTTTACGGTAATTAAATAAATGCCAGTTGGACCCTTCTCGGCGTGCTTACTGAAGCAAGTGCCAGATACACGGGGCTCTCCAAGAATCCGAGAGAAATTAGAGGCGGGAAGGCGAGCTCCCAGGCACTTCCACCCACTTCTTCAAAATACTTGGCTGAGGAGCTTTTCTCAGAACCAAGAGGCTGAGCTTTTTCTCGGCAGTCTGGCTCGGTGCCCAGTGGGTCTTGAGCAAGTCATTTAACCTTGGCTTCTCCATCTGTCAGGTGAGAAGGTGACACTTGCTCTGTGCCTCTCTGCAAGGTGACCTTGGTGTGCCGAGATGGGTCTTTGTCTTTGACCCTATCTCCAGGCTGCCTCTTTTGCGGAAAGGTTTGAGGCAATTTACACCAAGTGGTGCCGTGGCAAGGGAAGTAAAATGGTGAGTGCAAGTGGGCTCACTGTAGGAGCCTGACCCATTTATAGTGAGTGACAACAATTTGGTAGTAAGTGAAATTCCATGGACCTCTCAATATACTAAAAAGATCATGGCCTTTGGACTCAGACGCGGCTTCAGATTGAGCTCCAATGTTCCTGTGTGACCCTTGGCAAGTGCTTTCACCACCCTGAGCTTCATTTTCCTTGTCTACAAGAAGGCATGCGGTGTGAAGCGAATGGAGGACTAAATGTAGCAAATATGTGGAAAAGCACCTAGACCAGCACCAAGCACATGGTAGTGTCCTCATAAACACTGGCTTCTTTTCCCTGCCTGCCTTCTCTCCTTCCTTCCTCTCTTCCTTCCTTTCCTCCCTTTCTTTCTGCCTTTCTCCTTGTTTTTCTCTTTTCCATTTGTCTTTCCTTGTTAAATAAGAACATCTCCAGGAAACGCTTCTGCCGTCATTTGGTTAGTGGGTTAAAAGGGCCTCTGTGGGCATGACAAAGACTTTGGGATTATGAAAGGAAGAAATCCTTGTCATGCAGGGAAGGGAAAATTTCAAAGATGGGGGATAACGCAATTAACTTATCCAAAGTCACCGGGTGAGTCTTCAAATGTTCTGCAACTGATTTTTGTTCTCTGGATGAGGAATTGGTAAGACGGGTCCCCTCCTACACCTCAGCTCTCTCAAAGGGATGTAGAGCAGAAGGAGCCCTGGGACGATGTGCCTTCCACGTGAAGCCGGGAAGACCAGGGACGGACGGACCGGGCTGCTGTTAATGGAGGGCCAGGGCACAACTCCCGGACACACGGGATGGCCGGGGGGGGGGTCCAGGGGGCGCTAGATGCTTCCATTCCCCCTGCCTGGTGCAGGTGCTGGGACAGCGGCTGCCTGGACAATTTCCACTAACCAATTAGAAAATAGAGGTGACAAATGCAATTCTTTCTGATCTCTGAGGTCACATGGGCATGTCCAGGCTTGCAGGCTGAGGTGTGTGCAAAGAGACAGCCAGCAAGAATTCCCAGCAGCTGGTTCGCATCAGGGGTGTGGGGCGGCAGGAAGGAGCTCAGGCTACCTGCTCTGTGAAGCCCTTCCTGCCAACCTCTTTCCCCTGGGGAGAACCAAAGCTGCCTCATCTACCTCACAGATCCCGCACTGATTTTATTCGCAGTCCTCCGACTCGTTCACTCTATGCGGTCGTCTGCATATCTGTGTCCCTATCAGACCGTGAGCCCCCCAAAGGCTCCATGTCCTCAGCCTGAGCATAAATGAATGGCACATAATAGGTGCTTAGCAAATGTAGGTCTGATTAATAAATAGAAGGCTCAGGATCATAAGAACAAGGCAAGGAAGCCGGAGAACAGAGAGGGTTATCAAGACAGAGACTCAAAAGACAGAGCCTGCGTCCTGAAGCCTGCTCTAAGCTATGAACTCAGTATGAAGAGAGCAGTCAGGTGATAGGGCCAGAGCTAGACCAACAGTGAGACTCGGTCCCAACCGCCACCAGATCCTTCCTGCCTGAAGACAGGGCTGGGTTTCTGAGCCCGGACTGGATCTGGGCTCCTGGTTGAGGTCAATGATACAGGAAAATGTAGTGCAATGCCAAGTGATGGACTCTGGAGCCGCACTGCCTGGGTTCAACTACTGCCCCGCAGCTATCGGCCCCGTGACTTTGGACTCGTAACTTAGCTTATCTTATGCCTCAGTTTTCCCACCTGTAACATGGGAATGATAATAGTGCCTGCATCCTAGGGTGGCTATAAAGACTAAATGAGTTAATATGGTAAAGAGCTTGGCACAGATTGAATGCTACACAGGTGTTAGCTCCTAGTACTGCTGGTGGTGGTGGTGGAGTCATTACCAGACGCAAGGGGGGCACCCACCGCGTCCGTAGGGCCTGAGGGTGATGCAGTCCAAGGAGAGAGGAAGCTAGTGGGTTCTGGCTTCCAGCCACCGTATTAGAGCTGCTCCAACTGTAACCGGTTAGGAGTTGACCGTCTGAAGATTAGTTCTCTACAGGCTGTTGGAAAATGTTTTAGGTTCCACTTTTGGGGAGCTGGGGGCAGTCACGACCACAGCGGTGGCACAGCTTGACTTTGAAAAGAACACGAGTTTGAGATTTGTTTGCTGGTATATTCAAGTGAATCAGGGGGCTTTGCGGTTTAGGGGATGGGGGATCAAGCTTTCTGTCCTTATATGCTATCTTGTGGGCTCTCAGACTTAAAGGGGGCAAGAGAACATTAAAAACCCCTTCAATTGTTAAGGAAAGTTCCTGTTTATTTGTTTGTAAACACATATTTATAAGGCACTTACTATGTGTCAGGCACACTATTCTAATTATAAATATTAATTCGATCCTCAAAATAACCCTGTGAAATAGAACTCTCCTTATCACTACTCTACAGGTGAGGAATGAGGCCTAGAGAGGGTAAGCAATGTGCTCACACAGCCCCACAGCAGTGAGAGGTGGAGTCTGGTCCCAGAGCTGCTCCCGTGTCTCCTGCCAAGCCACTTCTCCGGAAGGGCTAAGTTTGGGGAAATGCACAAAAGGGAAGCCGGCCTTGCCCAGCCCGGGGTGAGCTGAGCTGCCTGCTGGGCCAGAGTCTCCCACTCAGAGCAGCCTTGTCTTCCCTGCTGGAAGGAAAGAGAAATCCCACAGATCCCATCAGATTCGCAGATTCCTGCTGACTCTGGGAGCCCAGCTTTGGAAGGAAGGTTTTGTGCCCCACAGAACTGAGCCGAGAACCCAAGAAGACAGCCCCCACAAGGACGAAAGACACTGTCCAGCAGCCACAGGCCCTGAGCTCCCAGCTAGCACTGCCCTGTAACCTGAGACCCCTCTGCTGCCTCTTCCCCTGGGAAATCTGCCTTCTTAGTCCCCGTGGGAGAACAGGTAGGGCTTGGGGCCTGGGGGACTTCCTCCCTCTCCTCCAAGCAAAGGGAAGGAGCCCCAGGGAGCCCCATGGATGTCAGTAAACAGGGCTGCCTGATTGTGGGCCTTCACAATTGCACAGCCTTTTCTTTCCCCTGATAGAGATAAATGTTGATAACTCAATGATGATGAAAACACGGTAAAGTGCCAAGCACAGCATGCTTAGTTACAAAAGCCAGGAATAATTGCTTCAGCCTTGCTGCTAAGAAAACCAGTTGTTGAGTCCAGGATAATTCTAGTAAGAAATTGGCATTCGGGGATTAATTGTTTAGAATGTAATGACTGCTACAACCCAAACTAATGAGAACAGAAGGCAGTTTCCAATTTGAATTTCGGGAATGAAATAGGCTTTGCCAGGCTGGCTGGTGCAGGAAAAAAAAAGAGAATGGAAGGCCTTTTTTTTTTTTTTTTTTTGACCTCAGTTCTGATTGGGCGAAAAATAAGAAAGCATTTTGCAAGAACAGCTTCTGAGAAGACTAGCCAAAAGTCTGTGCAGACGCCTCAGGAAAACTCTTGATTGATTATTAAAAGCCTGGCTGAGCTCTTCCTAAGGGCCCTGAGCAGGTGTGGGGGCAGCAAGGCAGGGGTGAGTCACGACTGTGCTAGGGGAAGGTGAGCGGACACTGGGCATGGAGTCAGAGCCGTCCCTGACACTTCTGCTCTGCCCTTCAGTGGGTCACCTATCCTCTCTGAATCGGTCCCCCTGCAAACAGTCCGCAGCCTGCCAACCTCAGTGGCTTATGGTGAGGCTCAAATGAGAAACAGCAAAGTGCTCTGAGATCTTTATACCACAATGTGGGTGGAGAGCAGTATTTGGATAAATGACCCCCTTTCTCATCGTTTTATGTGTTTGCCTAGCCCTGCCTTGTTCTAAAAAGGACTTGAGGCAACCTGCCTATTTTTTTTTTTCTAATTTCTTGCAGAGCTGTGAGTACCACGTAGGATAACTGTCAAAGCAAGCAGTGGTTCAGTACCAGAAAAGGCCAGAAAAGACCAAAAAAAGACCAGAAAAAGACCCTGCCAACCCAGGATGGTTGGCAGCGTCCACTGGACAGGAGCCTGAGGGCTCCTGAGGGAGTAGAACCCTTGCCAGGTCTTCAGAAGGGGCTACAGATAACAAGATGAGAGAGAAGAGAAGATGGAGTAGCCCACTCATTCATGTGTCTATTTATTGGGCTCCGGCTATGAAGATATATTTATTTACTGGAGGGGCTGTTATGGGAAGCAGCACTATAATGGAGAGATTAAAAGGACCCTCACAAGACCTACTTAATGGGTACCTCATGGGACAGGCCCCAATTCTTCCCCAGTTTCCCAATTATCTGGTTTCCTCCCATCTCCATCCCTGCCTTCTAGCGGACATTGGTAATAGAGATGCTGAACAGTATTCCCCTGAATTCTTTCAACTGGAACGCACCTTCATCCAAGTCCCACCACAGGTGAGGACTCCCCAGATGGCCTGCCAGACTTGAGGTCAGAGAAGGTTCTGAGGGATGATTTAGACGTGATGCTCTTAGGATAAAGGCATTGGAAAGTCACAAGTGTTGGTCAAGGATGTGAGGAACTGGAAACCTCATATGCAATCGGTCAGAGTATGAAACGGTGCAGCTCCTTTAAAAAACAGGAGGTGCCTGGATGAAGGTTCCTCAAAACATTTAACATAGAATTACCATGTAACCCCGTAATTCCACTTTGGAATATATAATGCCACAAAGAATTGGAAACGAGCTCAGACAGGTATCTGTACACCAACATTCAGAGCAGCATTCTTCGAGATAGCCAAAAGGTAGAAACCACCCAAGAATCTGCCAGCAGATGAATGGAGAAGCAAAATATGGTCTATACATACAATGGAATATTACTCAGCTATAAAAAGGAATAGAATTTTGACATACATGCTACAGCATTGGTGAACCTTGAAAATACGATGCTAAGTGAAATAAGCCAGGCACAAAAGGACAAATATTGTATGATTCCACTTAACACGAAATATCTCATATAGGCAAGTTTATAGAGAAAAAAGGTAGATTCAAAACTACCAGGGGCTGAGGGGAAGGGGCAATGGAGAATTATTCTTGCTTAATGGTCACAGTTTCTGTTTGGAGTGATAAAAAAGTTCTGGAAATAGTGGTAGTGGTCGCACAACATTATGAATGTAATTAATGCCACAGGATTGTACACTTAAAAAGAGTTAAAAAATGGCCAATTGTGGGTTTTTATATATTTTATCATATAAAAAATATATACTCACTTAAAAAAAAAAAAAGGCAAAGTTCCCTGTTCAGGCCAAGTTCCCAAACAGGGTTGGGCATGGTAGGGCCCTTGCTTGCCCGGGTGGTTTCCCTCCAAACCTCTCTCCCTGCCCCTCCAGCCACTTGGGGCTGGTTCAGCCTTAGGCTCGCCTTGCTCCCTGCCACCCCTGGGCCTTTGGGACGCTCCCCCCACCCCCCAAGCCAGAGCAAGCCTTTTCAGACCACCCAGGGCGGGCCTGTTCCTTGGTTACGTACTCTCAGAGACCCATGCTCCTTCTTCAAAGTAAGACACCAGCGGTGGAATATTTGAATGACGTCTGGTGCTCCCATGAGACATCAATGCGGTGGTAACAGGGCCAGTGTCTGTGGAATCTCTCTACTGTGGTGCTCCTGCCCATAGTAGGCCCTCAGTAAATAAATACATTCTGGATAAAGAAACACATAAACAAATGAGCTACTCCACCCTCTTTCCCTATCTCCCCTCCATCATCTCTATCCCGTTATTCATTATCCATAGCACTTACATCTGCTGAAATAACGTGAAGAATTTATTCCTTTACGTATCTACGGTGTCCTTGCCTCCTCATCAGAATGCAAACCCCTTGCGAACAGGGACTTTTTCTGCCTTGCCCCCCAGCAGCACCCCCGGTATACAACAATGCCTGGCATGTTGCAGGGCTTAGTAGGCATCTATTGAATCAATGAATAACATCTTCATTAATTCCCACCTGGATTATCTACTACTCAATTTCATTGTCTCCATATGGGTGCTAGAGTCACATGTCTACAAATGTCAGTGTGTCCTTGTCCCACTTCTGCTCTAAGTCTCCAGTGCTCCCCCAGGGCCTGGAGGTAAGGTCCATGCTCCCGGGAGAGCATACAGTGGCCTCTTCCCACACTACGCATGTCACCCCTGAAACCCTCCCATGCTCTCTGCGTAGACCGTTCTTAACTTGGCTGTTCTCTCTCCCCGCTTCTGTGTCTGGTTCGTACTTTCTCACTCTTCAAGACTGCTCAGATGCCATTTCCTTCCAGAAGTCCTCCCCTGAACGTGTGTGTTTCTATCATGACACAAAACTGTTACCTGTTGAGCTCTCCCACTAGACTTGAGGTCCTGGAGAGCTGGGAGCAAGTTCCATCCATCTCCGTGCATGGCTCATTGCCTGGCATATGGCAAGCATTCCCTGACGAGGGCTTTAACCAAACTGAACTCTTCAGAGTGACTTTGAAAATGAAGAGGATTGTCTCCTGATTGAGACAAGTGATCTCCGTTCTGTGGAACCACCCTTGGACCAAACAAGAGGGCATCCTAAACCCCATGCTCTGTGGTTCTCACCTGGCCCTCCTCAGGCTGTGTCCCACCATGTGGGGGAGGAATCTGCAGCCCCAAGTGAATGTTTTTACTTGGACCTCACACCTTCCCTTCCAGGCCTCTCTCTGGGTATCCAGAGCTTGTTTTCGGCAGATCTGTTCTCCCAAGCGCACACCTTACCACCGGCAAGCATGCCCATAGGGCCTGGAAGGTAGTCAAGGCTTCCTGTTTGTGGAGACTGCGGCAGAATCTGATGTACAGGCTGGGGTGGCCACATACATACATCAGGTATGGGACAGAGCCAGAGATGGGAAGAAAAGGGAGGCGGGCTGCCCATGGTTGACTCTCTCTCCACCCCCATGTTCCAGAACTCTGAGGAGTCCAAGCCCTCTAAATTTATGGCTGGCTTTCTGAAGTGTTGTGAAGATGTTTATTCATTAAGATAGGAAGAAAGCATGTGTTTTATTTAACAGCCTCTTGGCTTGGTGTATAACTCTGAAACGTCTAGACAAATGGTCTGTGAGCCTCTATCTGATCCTTGTCCTCAGTCTTGCTAATGTTGAGGGTGGGCCTCCACCTGAGCCAGAAGGAAGGACATCCTCACCATGAAGAGAGGGGGATCATGAGATACGGTTCTCATGTCCTAAACAAAAAGCCTCTAAAAACACAAGGAAATTGCTACACTAAATAGGTCTTTTTCAATAAGCCAGATTTAGTGGCATGCTCCAGTTTCCCTTAGAAAATTCCCTTAGGATTGAATGTGGTTGCATTGGAATGCCTGATGGTGAAGGGAAAACCTTGACCTTAAAGACCTTTATATATGTGTGTGCATACATATATACATACATGTGCGTGTGCATGTATGTGTGCACACACGTATGTATGACTCATCAGCAGACCTGAGAGAAAGAAGCACCTCTTGGTCTTCTCCGAGGAAAAAGTGCAGAAAGGGACAGAAATAAGATTGTTTTGCCTCAAACTACTTGAGGGAGATAGGTGTCAGGAGAGGGGTTACCTCAAGGTGGGTGCGGGGCAGGGGGACTGCCTGAGAAGGGGGCACAAGAAACATTCCCAGGATGCTGGCAGTGCCCTATACCTTGATCTGAGTGGGTGACTGGGTCATGCACACTGAAAATCCACCAAGCTGCACGCCTGAGATTAATGCACTTTACACACAAGCAGTTTTTGGAGTCAGTCACCTTGGGCTTGCCAGCTCAGTGCCCTTGAGCGAGTTACTTATCCTCTTAAACCTCAATTTACTTAATCTGTAGTGGGTGAGATCAACCTGTCTACCTCCTCGCTGCTCTTCAGGAAAGGTGGAAGGAGTCAGTGCTCAGTCTGCGGTGGTTCTTCATTGTGCCCAGCTGTATAATCTACGACCAAATTAGCTATGGGAGCTGTTGCTTATTAAAACGCTTGAAACTTCGAGATGTATGGATTTTTCAAGGTAGTTTTTCTTAGAGAAACGACAACAAAACGAGTTAGCTCTATCCAAAACTCTCCTCCCTTCTAACTATTCTGTCAATACCACTCATTCTCACGGACTGATTTCTTTTCAACCACGCTTGGTCTAGGTGTTGACGTTTCTGCATGGTAAGCAGGTTTCCCCTTCACCATCAGGCATGACGATGTGACAGAATTCAATCCTGAGGGAAACTAGAGCATTCTGCTGCTGCTGAGACTGGCTTATTGAAAAAGACCTTTATTGCTCTCACGGGGGACTTCACCTTGGCCCCGAAAGAGGCTTGGTCCTGGCTGCATCTGATTCCTATGGTAATGGCCTGGCTCTTATTTCATTCCACACTGGAAGCTCAGCGTGGGTGGAAAGGAGAGTTTGACTGTTCTTATATTAGGTAAGTTGGGATGGCCATTTTCGAGTCTCCAAAATACTGAATATACCTTCCTTATTATACCGCATTTAAATTATGCTGTTCTCTAAATCAACCTCGAAAGAGACAGAGCTCTAGGAGCTTCAAGAGTAGTATTCATACATTCATCAGACCTTTCCTAGCACCTGCCAAGGACAAGAGACCGTCCCAAGCACCGTGGGAGGAAATAAAGAGGCTCTTGGCCCTCAAAGCGCTTAACCGGCCCTCCTCTAGATGAGGCATTGGGACCGTGAACTTCAGCCACGCAGCCGGACATGTGGCCAACCTCATCTCATTATGAGTCAGGCAGAAATATACACTCGAGAGAAGGAAGCTGAACAGGGTGCTCTGGCTGGCCGGGCACCGTGGGGCTGCTTTGCTCATGATGTCTCATTCGGTCCTCCCGACAACGCTGCAAAGCAGTTTTCGTTATTCTCATTTTGCAGATGAGGAAATGGAGGCTCAGAGAAGCCAGGGACCAACGTCCCAAAGTTCCTAAGTGGAGGACTGGCTACCTAATTTGTGCGGTTCCGTGCAATGTGAAAATATGGGGCATTGGTTAAAAAATTAAGAATTTCGCAGTAGTGACAGGGTGCATTAAATCAAGCCTGGAGCCCTTCTAAGCTCAGGGCTCAGCGCAACTGCACACGTAGAATGCCCGTGAAGCCTACCAGGAGTGGAGGAGACGCAAAGACTTATGGGAGCACAGAGGAAGGAGGGAGGGACCAATCTTCATGGGAAAGACTGGTACAATGAAAAGCCTTCTTGATAGACATGGCAGTGAACTGGGCGCAGAATGTTACTTTGGTTTCGTATAGACGGACACGAGGCTAACCTGGTGACCCTTTTAACCAGAGCCCGATGCAGCCAGGAGCTCAGGTATCCCCTGAAGCCTTTGGGACTGAAGAGTCTGTCCCGGGAGCAAGCTGCCTGTACTGAAGGTGGGAAGGAATCCAGTTCTTCGCCTCATTCTCTTCAATCTGGAACTTTCTCAATCCCTCTATGAACTCTGTGGCCTCTGGACCAGCTCCAGGCCTGGACTGGCCCTGTCTGCATAATTCCCCATCGGTTAGGAATAAGATCCATTGTAAATAACAGAAGGATCCAGCACCAGTGGCTTGAACAAACAGAGGTTTATTCATCTCACAGAACAAAGACTCAGACCAGAGAGCTTCTAGCATTAGTTCAGGTGCTCAAAATATCAACACTGGCCTCCCTGTGATTTCCTTGCTCTTTCCCTGGGGGTGTCAACATTATAGTTACAAGATGCTCACTGTGGCTTTAGCCATCTTGACTGCTCTCAAAAATAATAGAAGGGGAAAGGATGAACTGTGGCCGAAAGGGAAAGCAAAAGCTTCCTCACAGCCCCCACCTCCAAATGATGCCCCTTCAGTTTCACGGACCAGAACGGGGTCACACAGTCAACCAGAACTGCCAAGAAGGGCTGGGAAAACCGAGAACAGTGACTAGCTCAGGCCTGCCATGAATAAACTGAAGTACTATTAGCCATGGGTTGCGGGGGGGTGGGTGTGGAGAGGGGAAGAACTGGGATGGAAAAGGCACTGTTGGTTACTCTGTAGACTGACCTTGTGCCCGAAATTCATCCCAGTCCATTTGTATCTCCCAGAAACAGTCCTAGGGGATCCTGAGGTCACGGCTGGCCTGGGGGTGCCTATGACCCCAGGAACGTGGGAAGATGGCAGCCCATGGCCTGCAGCCCCGTGTCGCTTCCTCTCTTCCCTTCGGGGCATTTACAACCCACATAGAGGGCGAAGGTCTTTCTGAGCATGCCTCCCTCTCCCATGGGATTACAGACTTCTCTAGCGGGCAAATCCATGTTCAGTTTGAAGACATGTACTTAAGGATGCCAACTGCGTTAGGAGTTGTGATGGTGCCACAGTCCATTGACGTAGAGTAAAGGTGACAACACAGACCTGAGGGGAGTGAGAGGAGAAAGCACAGAGTGCCTGTAATAACATAGCTTGGAAAGTTGAGGAGGCCTTGCAGAGAAGACGACTGATCCATCCATCCATCCATCTCTTCATTCATTCATTCAAATATTTATTTAGCACCTACTATATGCAAAGCACTGTCCTAGGCACTGGGGATGCATTCGTGAATGAGATAAACAGGTCCCCATCTCATGGGGTTGATCTCAATCTAGTCCAGGGAGGAAAACCCAAATAAATATACCAGGTATGTTAATAAATATACCAGGTAATGTTAAATGCTTTACAGAGAGTTAAAACAAGCTTCTATGGACTGGGTCATCTAGGAAAGCCTTAAAAAAAGTGACATGCGACCTAGAATCTGAAGGAAAAGGACATTCCGAGGAGGAGCCCTGCAAGGTTCAAGGGGAAACACCTTCTGGGCAGAGGCTAAGGCGAAACCAAGAAACAAAGCCACAGGGCTGCGTTACTGAGGGCCAGAGGGAAGAAGGCAGGGGCCCCTGCGTGCCGAGGCTCCTGGGCTCCATCTATGTGTGCGCGAGCCTGGGAGGAAAGCCGAGTCTTAGAGGATGAATCCAGGTAGCCAGGAGGGAGCAGGAGGAAAGGCCATCCTGCGGCCAAAGCAAGATAATGACAAAGGCCCAGAGGCTGTGCATGGCTGCAACAGGTGTGCCATGGGGGAAGGAGAAGGTCCCTGCCCTCGACCCTTGGGAGCTCCCCAGTGGGGCAGTGAGTGGCAGTGTGTTAGGCGCTAGGACCACCTTGGGGAAAGATGGATGGGAGACCCATTAGAGGTGTCACAATATCCAGAAACGACCAGGGCCCGCACTGCAGAGGGGGCTGGAGGGGAACACAGAGGTGACCGGGGAGGTAAGTAGAAGTAGAAGGGTGCCCGGGCTTCCCTCTCTGGCCGCTCTGCAGGGCCCACCCGGGGCCTTACCATGGCAGGTTCGTACTCATGCTTGCAGAATGAACGAACAGACGAGGCAGCCGGGAAGCGGGGGAGAGCGGATGCAGCCCAGAAAGTGCGGCCTCCCGTGTCCCCTCGCCCTCACCAAGACGGTTCATGAAAGCCGTGGGCCCTCTGGCTCCAGCTTGGGCCACATGGGTTTCCCTTGCGGTGTGCCGTGGTGAGGAGCGTGGTGGGAAGGAAGCTCTGGCGTGCAGCCTGCAGTCCCTGTCCCTGCCTTTCCTCTAGCATCTTCCCTCCCGTTTATTAGCGCGATGCTCCCGGAGTCGAGATGATGATTTAAAAGCTCTAATTCTGTTACATTCTGAAGTCTGTCTGCCATCAAGCCTGATTGTAATGAGATTTGGGAAGGAGCTGGGCTCTTAGCTGGGGTCAATTCATCTCAAGGAGAAAATGCTACCATCAAAACGCCCAGGAATTATTAGCACTTAGAGGACAGCTGAAGAGGCCCATTAACCTGAGATGCCGGGGCAGTCCTGAAGTGTGAGGTGCAATTATATTTCTTCTTTATTTCCCCCGGCTTCATATTTAAGGGGGAAGAAAAGATGGGTGAGTAAGAGCTCGTGAAAATCAATAAATATTTATTAGGCCCCCCTAATGGCGTCACCGCACCTTACCTCCGCACAACGCACCAGCGTTTGCGAATGAGAACACGTCAGCGCCCACGGTAGCTCTCTGACTCGCGTCTCAGCCCAACCCTGAGACAGCACAGGACGGCCTGTTTTTCTATGCTTGTTTCTTTTTCTTTCTGTCTTTCTTTGTTATTTATTTGACAGAGAGAGAGGGAGAGAGAGCCCAAGTAGGCAGAGCGGGGCTCCATCCCAGGACCCTGGGATCATGACCTGAGCCAAAGGCAGACGCTTAACCGACTGAGCCACGCAGGCGCCGCTCCCCCCACCCCCTGTTTGTTTCTTAATGAAGGAGGAATTCAAGGCACAGAAAGAATACATTCCTGTCTCTAGTCAGTGGTAGAGCAGGACTTAAGTCTGGATCTTCCAATCCCAGTGCGCTGTTTCCACAAGCACACCACAGAACTTTCTTTAGGTGCCAGGTTCTATGTGGCGAGGTCGGGCGGTGCCGAGAACGTCAGCACGCGGTCTCTTTTTTAACAGTGGGTCTCAACTCTGCCCGCATGTGAGGCTCATCTGGGAAGCTTTGAAAAAAGGCAAAAATGCTGAACCTGGGTCCCTCTCCCAGAGATTCTGCTTTGATTAGATGAGGGCAGGCCCAGACCCTTTGAGCTTCCAGAGTATGGGAGAGTGTTGGGTGCCAGTCTCAGCCTCTCAAAAACCAATGTTGTGATCCTGCAGGTCTTTGTGGGTTTACCATGACTGCAAGAAGCCTACAGCAATAACCACCAGGAAACTGAAAAACTAAAGGTTTATCACTTACAGGGCCTGGAAATTACACAGCACACAGGCCACACAGCGGGTCCTGTGTAGAGAGAGGGAGGGAGGGAAGGAGGAGAAGGAAGGTGAGGGAGAGAGAGACACCCCCACCCCCACCCCATCAGCTCAAGGGCCTGGGTTCTGCTTTTATGGAGGTTGAGGGTGGGGCCTAGGATTTCAGGACTCACTCTTTATTGGTGATTCTAAAACATAAAAGCAGGAATTTAAAGCAAGGGAAGAGAAAAAAAAAAGTGGCCCAAATGGTCAGTCATCGAAATCCGCCAAGATTTCTAAAACAAAGAGGCCTCAGAGGGGGAGAGAGCCTGGCTCTTTATTGGGTTGTATGGCGGGTTGTGTGGTGGGCAGTGTGCGTATCTGAGATACAGGCATCTTTGAAGTGGATGCTTAGGCCCTCAAAGCTTAAGTCGGCTGCTTGCATTACAAAATATAAAAATAAAACAAAACAGAACAAAAACTGTCAAGATTTACACTACAGAGAGAGAAGGAAGAATACGGTAAGATACTGGTGGGGTGGGGGTGGGGTACTCTATTTTTATTCATAGCAACAGCTTATTGACAAAATGACAAGATGACATATTTAAGGGGGAAGAAAAGATGGGTGAGTAAGGTGCCCTGCTTGGTGCCGGGCCTTATCACACTCAATCCTACTCACAACCCTTTGAGCCAGGGGACGTTATTGACATGTCTAGGGAACTTAATATGGCATAGTGAGACAAACAAAGGGTTTGGAACGAAGAGGAATTGACTTCAAAACCAAGTTGGGCCAGTGGCTATTTGTGTGATTTTTAAACAAGCCACTTAAACCTCTTTAAGTCAAATCTGCCTACTTGGTAAAACAGGATGTGGAACTTTGCCCTAAGTTAGGTTGTGTAAAGATCAAATGGAAGAAAGTATATCTTTGAACTTTGCAGGGTCTACTCTGTAGACCCATAAAACATCATCCCAGTGACACAACAGGGAAGAAGACTGAAGCTCAGAGCCAGTAAGCTATTTGCCCAAGGTCACAGGCGGTGCTCAGGCCTTTGTTAGGACAGACACCGTCCTTTTGCTATGATTCAGCACCACTCACTACACTGTAGGGTCTATAGTAGGATGAGGCCACCAGATGGACGCTTTGACAGTACATGCCTGCCCAGAAGGCATTCACGTCTTTTGGCCTCTGCCTAACAAGGAAGGTAGGACAATTTCTGGGTGGAGAGAAGCCGGAAAGGCTTTCCATTGTCTTTGGATAGCGAAAGTTTCGAGACCAAAATGTTTTCGGGGCTTGGGAAATCACAGAATAGACCAAGCTCTCTAGAGTCAAGAGTTTACATTCCGATAATTGAAGAATTTTAAAGCTGGAAGGCATATCAAGCATAACCTTCACAGAAAAAAAAGAGAGAGCATTGGAAAAATTCCAGAGGTAGAAGGAGATTTAAGGTTTCTAAAGTAGTGCCTATAAAAAGACTTGCCAGGAAAACTAGGGCCGACTCGCCTCACCGGCAGCAGCCCTGATCATCAACTGAGGCAGTGGACAGGTGCTTTAAACAAGTCGGAAGCAGCGGTTCTCAGCGCAGGCTGTGTGTTAGAATCACCAGGGCAACTTTCGCAAGACTCCAGGAGCGAGCGGGGCCTCACCCAACACCAACAAAGTCAGTACTCTGCGGGGAGGGCTGGGCAGTAAAAAGCTCCTCAGACAATTCATTTGAGCAGCTGGAGCTGAGAAACAGCCATTCTGGAGCATCATGCAAATAGGACTTGTAGCTCCGTTATTATGCGAGTGGATCCAGGACTATTATGGAATAAGGTGCCCACCTTCTGCTGAGGGTCAAATAAGGACTACAGCTTTAATCAATAGCAGAAGGGACCAGCTAAGCCTAAGGAGCTGACGATCCAGAAGGTGATTAAGAGAATCCCTAGGGCTTGCCTTTTTCCAGGGTGACTCGAGTGTAGACTGCCAGGCAGAGCCCATGAACTCTGGTCTTCATCTGTTCTTTAATACAGGAAATAAATAGAACTGCACATAGGTAATATTTAAGGCTGGGGCTGGAGACCATGGGGGTGGGAGGTGGAGTGTGAGAACACAGCAGCTTTAAAAAAACAGCTCCTCCTTTAAAACCTCTTCTTCTAGAATGAGGATGAATTTTTATCTTCCAGGCCTGCCGGACACCTGGCTCTCACTCAATAAATATTTGTCATCTGTACTGAGGATTCTGACTCTTTTAAAAGTATGATTTTTCTGATTGCATTAAAAAAATCCATGTTCATTTTCAAAATTTGGAAATGAAAAACCTAAAAACTTTAAATCACCCATAATCTCACGGTCCAGAGGCAGTCATTATTAATATTAATGCTATTTTTGCCTTTTGTCCTAGTTTTCATATGGATATTTGGTAATGAAAACTGAAGCCCACTTTCTGATGGCACTGAACCCTCTTGAGTAATAATCCAGAGCTGAAGCTTAGGGCAAAAAAGATTCCAATTCAAATGCAGTTTATTTGACTACAAGGTAATTCCTTTTAATGCAGTGTGTTTTCACATGATCCAATATGCTGCCTACTATACTTTTAAAAAATCATGAATTATTGGGGAAATGTATTCACCTCTAAGAAAGTTATCTTGCAGCTGAAGAACAAGTCCCCAAATCACATCCCTGAAAGACTGCAATTTGCCTGCTCATTGCCCCCAAATCATGAGAGTGGGCTAGTATACAGGTCTGAGCTTAGACCCCAGTGTCTTCAGAGAGGGCCCTGGTGCTCTTTGGACTGGTAGCTCCAGGAGCTGGACTTCTCTGAGACGCCTTGGGCCCCACTCCTCACTTACAGTGGGGAACACGCACCCCAAGAGCCAAGGCCTGTAGTCTGAGCCAGGAACATGCAGGTATGATGCATTCCCTGTAACTGCTGCTGAGGGCCCCATAAATCACTCCTGGCTGGTCCCCAGGCCCTCAACCCCGCTTCCTGGAGGGTGGTGCCAAAAGACAAGCACGGAAAATCAATTCCGTGTGGGAGAAAGAAGCTCCAGGTATTTCACGGTGAACGAGGGTTCTGGTTCTCTCTTCCCACCCAACTTGCAGAACAGAACTCCCCCCCATCCCCCACCTCGCTACTTTTTCTGCCCCACCTTCATGGATTAACAAACCAGAAAGGGAGAACGGGTATTTGCTCAGGGCCATCACTGGGTGATGAGATGATTAAGAGGGCCACAGAGTCATTTAAATAACACTTGCTCATAATTTGCATCTATGCTATGGTTAATGAGGATGACAGTTAAATTTGCACTTTGAAGTCTAATGATTCTTACAATACCAACATTTTTTGAAGGCCTACTATATGTACTAGGTCCTGGGGCAGTATGGTTTGGGCCCTAGAGAAGTTGACAGTTAAGATGGAGAGACAGGAAACCAAATCAATGTAACCCACAGGGCTTGGGCTAACCTGCATTTGTTTGCTAGGGCCACCATAACAAAGTCCAACAAAGTAGGTGGCATGAACAGCAGAAATCTGTTGTCTCACAGGTTCTGGAGGCTAGACGTCCCAGATCAAAATGGTCACAGGGTTGGTTTCTCCTAAGGGCTGTGAGGGAGAATCTGTCCCATGCCTCTCTCCTAGTTTCTGGGGGCCTGAGGACTTCCTTGGCTTGTCGATGGACTTCTCCTGTGTCTTCACATCATCTTTCCTCTGTAATAGGTCTGTCTCTGTGTCCAAAATTCCCCTTTTTATAGGGACACCAGTCATATTGGATTAGGGCCCACCTTCACGACCTCATATAGCTTGATCATCTGCCAGGACTCTGTTTCCAAATAAGGTCACATTCACAGGTACTGGGGCTTAGGACTTCAACATCTTGTTCAGGGACACAATTCAACCCATAATTGCACCCATCTATATTTACAAAGAAGAGAGGTGACCACAGAGGTGGGACAGTAGATCTGCTGGGAGAGTCCCGGGAGGAGAGGAGGAAGGCCCAGAGGGAGGGGTCAGCCACCTAGAAAACCAGACCCTCCGCCCCCACAAACAGAGGCTCTTGACTGCCCTTTGGCTTTGGGTGTGTACTGGTGGATGATCCATCCTTAGGAGGAGGCCCTGCAGGGCACAGGTGCTGTGGACTCTTTGCCCCGTGCGTGGGCACAGCCAAGCAGGTCAGAGGGGCAAGTTCAAAGGCTCTGCTGAGTGAACCAAAGGCCTATTTTACCCTTGAACACAAAACAGCTAATTGTGTGGCCACCTAAGAAACAGCTTTCTTCTGAATACCAACTTCTGGGAAATTCTCTTTTCTAATTTTCCTCAGTCCTCTCCTCTAAAGTCTGGCTTCCTCTTTGCTATTTTTTTTTAAATTTGGAATTACTGATTTCTCGTAGAGGCCCTTGGTGATCTGATTCTTCCTCAACAACCACCACTCCTCACACACACCCGCATCCCAGCCATGCCCAATGCTGGGCGGCCCCCAGACGCACCCACTTCCTCCTGCCTCTGTGAATTGGTGCCCACTGTCCTTCCTTTCTTCCTGACATGCTCTTCCCATCTAGTATCTGTTAGAAACCAAGTTCAACAGCAAATAATAACAGCAACAAAACAGCGGCTCATGTGGGATTTACCATGTTGCTACGTGAAAGCAGGCTGGAGGCAGGCAGGTAGGCCCACGATAGATGGTGACCACACAGGACATTAGGGCCCCGGGCTCTTTGCCTTTCTACACTGGCCTCTCCTGCTTCCTTTCTCAGTGTTGCAAACGGTCAGTAGCTGGCTCTGGACATCTGAGCCATCACATCCACATAGCCATAAGGAGGAGGAAGGACAAGGGTTAAGGGCACATGCACTGAGGCCGCTTTCCCTTAAAGAGCTTTCCAGAGAGTCCAACCAATAGCCTCCACTTACATTTCTATGGCTACCCCCATCTATATGGCAGGCAGGAAAAATGTACCACCTGGCCAAGCACATGATGACCCCCAACAAAATTCAGGCCCACTTCTGGAGGAAGACGGGGAGGTTGGATGCTGAGTGGTCGCTGGCAGTTTCTGTTCTGCTAGTGCCTGTCTTCAGGTTTGACTCAAGGGGCACCTCCTCCAAGAAGCCCTCCATGCCTTGCACAGGCTCAGTTATGTGCCCTTCTCTGTGATCTCTCAGTGCCCTCTCCCTGACTCTGGTTTAGCAGTTAGTTAGTACCTTGTAAAGTTAGGGTTTCCTGTCCATCTCTCCTCAGCAAATGAGCACCTAGGGGACAAAGACTGCTTTATTCATCTCTGTGTCCCTAGCCCTCCAGCACCTGACAGAGGCTAAGAGTAAAATTCCTTTGCATGAATTACTATTTTATTGTGGTAACAGACCCCAGAGATGTCCACATCCTAATCCCCGGATCCTGGGAATGCTGCCTAATATGGCAAAGTCTTTGCCCATGTGATTGAGCTAAGGATCTTAAGACGGAGAGATTGTCCTGCATTACTGGGTAGGCCCTAGATGCAATGGCATGTATCTTTATAAGACAGAGGCAGAGAAAGATTTGGCACAGGCGCACAGAGGAGAAGTCGTATGAAGGCAAAGCAGGGAGAGAGTTGAACATGCTGGCTTTGAAGACTGGAGTGATACAGCCCCAACCCGAGAGACACCGGTGGCCCTCAGAAGCTGGGAGAGGCGAGGAAGGATTCTCCCCCAGAGCCTCCGGACAGACACAGCCCTGCTGACAACAGAATTTCAGCCTAGTGCTACTAATCTCAGATTTCTGACCTCCAGAACAGTGAGAGAATATCAAGTTTATGGTGGTTTAAATCTGTTACATCAGTCCTAGGAAAATACTACTCATTTACCACTTAAAACATCATCATTTAAGACGATGGACTCTGAAAAACAAACAGGGTTCTAGAGGGGAGGGGGGTGGGGAGGATGGGTTAGCCTGGTGGTGGGTACTGAGGAGGGCACGTTCTGCATGGAGCACTGGGTGTTATGCACAAACAATGAATCATGGAACACTTCATCTAAAACTAATGATGTAATGTATGGGGATTAACATAAGAATAAAAAAAAATTAAAAAAAAAAAAAAACATCATCATTTAATGCAACTACATATATAAACACAACAAATACCTGTATGTGTATATATGTGTCATAGTTTGGGCTCTCCAGAAGCAAACCCTGAGACAAGGACATGAACACAGGTGGCTTATCTGGGAGGTAAACTGAGGAAACTCCAGCAGGGGAGTGAGACCATAAGACAAATGGAAGGCAGCCACATGAGATGCATGCGTCAGCTTGCTACCACTGTTGGCACCTGGGGACCCACTGGGAGACATTAGGACACACCTCAGAGTTCTCCCCTTAAGAAGGAGGAATCTGGGTATTTTCCCCCAATTTCTAGTCATTATATGGCAATGGCTGCCCCTGGGGCCGAGTCGCAGACACTTGCAGTGTAAGGCATCGGCATGTTTGGGAACGGGGGGTGGCCCGGGGATGTGGGCCACGCACCTGCAGACCTGCTGGGGGTGAGTAACAAACAGGCGGTCTTCCCCACACACGTGCGGGAGGTGGCCACGGGGCACAGTGCGCGACCGCAGGGGTTCGGGGCTCTGGCCAACCTCACATCAGAGTCGCATCTGTAAAATGGAAATAGTGATGCTGCCTGACTCGTGAGATAGTTGGAAGGAGTAAAAAACACATATAAAGATAAAACTATGTATAAAATATGAATATACATGATATTTATTAAGGTGCTTACAGTGATCCAGACACTATTATAAGTGTTTTATGTGAATGACTCATTTAATCCTCAGTAACACTAAAAGGCTGGTGGTCTTATTATTCCTATTTGCCCATGAGGAAATTCAGGCACCGGCAAGGAAGTGGCAGAGAGACGATTTGGTTGTCTAGTGCAAATTCCTAATCATGATGTAGGACTGCCTTCTTTCAATGAAATAGTATTACCTGACTCAAGGTAGTAACTGCCTGCTTGGTAATAGGCTCTGAGAATAGTATTACCATTGCTGTTGTTGCTGTCATTATTTTATTTTATTTTAAGATTTTATTTATTTATTTGACAGAGAGAGAGAGAGAGAGCACAAGCAGGGGGAGTGGCAGGCAGAGGGAGAAGCAGGCTTCCCGCCAAGCAGGGAGCCCGATGCGGGGCTCGATCCCAGGACCCTGGGATCGTGACCTGAGCTGAAGGCAGATGCTTAACCCTCTGAGCCACCCAGGTGCAACCCATAGGCGCGTGTGGTTACCACGGACATTCTCCGAGGGCTCTCCTCCCGCCATGTTGGATTGGCTGTCCCAGGGCAGGTGAGCAGCAGTTAAACGCTGCGCAAAGCGAAGAGAGCCCCCTGCTGAAGTCATGTGACGCCAGAGAGCGGTCCCATGGGCCTTCACTGCCTTGGAGGCCAGGCAGGCGAAGGTGAGTGGCGTCGTTGCAGCTCTGCCTCGAGCAAACGTGCGTACAGGATGTGGCCCCGGAGTACTGCTGTTGTGAGGGCTGCGTTGACAGAGGCACGCTATCCCTCCCGGGTTTTATAACTCAAGGTTCTAATGTATAATGAGACTTCTAAAGAGAGATGCATATGCATACTTTTCTGGTCCACGGGTCAGTGGAAAGAAGTGGCTAGAGACACGTCTCTTCTCCAGCTGGGGTATTAACAGGTTGCACTGGCTCAACCTCACTGCGCTGTGCTTACTCCAGTCTAGCCATCAGGATCCTGAAGCGAAGAGGCCCGCAGAAGCCGGGCCACCAGTCTGCCGGATGGCAGGGCACGAGGCCCTGCAGGCTTGTGGGGGGGGGGGGCCCAGGAGTGGCACAGAACAGAAGTACACATCAGATGGAGCTCCAGCTTTGGCTCCTTCTGCTCTCAACCCAGGTCTAGCACCGTGGGGAAGCAGAAGGGCCCAGCCTGGCTGCCTCAGCTTCGTGAGAACCTGGGCAATGAGCTGAGCTGCTCTGTGCCTCAGTTTTCTCATCTCTAGAGTGGGATGGATGATAATTCCTAACACGTGGCTTTGCTGTGAGCCGATGCATGTGACGTGCATAATGTGACTCCTGGTTTTTGGAAAATGTTATACAAATAGTATCTGTTGTCATTTTTATTAGAAGCATCCCCCATATTGCCACGTCACCATAACAATCTCTGTGAGTTGTATGACAAATGAAGAAAAGACACCTAGGAAGTTAATCAACTTGTCTAAGCTCTGGAGTCTCACTACAGATGGGGCAAGAATGGAATTCAGGGGTGTCTTTTCTACCGAGCCCTTTGAGATCATAGTGTGAATACCTGTAATCAGTGGAAAAAGCCAGAAAGGTTAGTCTTTCCTGGCAGATAAGATGTAATGCCTTCAAATGAATCAGGCAACCTTAAAGGTGCCAGGGCTTAACCAGTGTCTTAGAGTTCTCTGGAGAACAGAACCAATGGTATCTATTTATGAAAAGAGAGAGAGAGATTTATTTTAAGCAATTGGCTCATGAGACTGTGGAAGCTGTCAAGTCCAAAGTCTGCAAGGCAGGTGGAAGGTTGAGACCCAGGAAAGAGTTGATGTTGTAGCTGGAATCTAAAGACTGCAGGCAGAATTCCCTCCTCCTCGTGGGAGGTCAGTCTGTTCTCATTTAAGGCCTTCAACTGACTGGATGAGGCCCCCCCACATTATCAGGAGTAATCTGCTCTACTCGAAGTCTACTGATTTAAATGTTAATCTTACCCAGTGGTGCCTGGGTGGCTCAGTCAGTTAAGCATCTGACTCTTGATTTCGACTCAGGTCATGATCTCAGGGTCATAAGATTGAGCCCCTTGTCCGGCTCCACAATGAGTATGGAGCCTGCTTAAGAGTCTCTCTCTCTCTCTGCCCCTCTCCCCAAAATAAAAATAAGTAAATAAATGTTAATCTTATCCCCCCCCCAAAAAAATACTTTCCCAGCAATATCTGGACTGGTGTTTCACCAAATATCTGAGTACTTGGACTAGCCAAGTTGACACCTAAAATCATCACATCCAAAAAGATGAAATACATCAGTATGACAGCTCCCCAGCAAGCACCCAGTGATAGATTTTTATTTCTGCTGGATCTTTATGAACAAATAAACTTAGAACTTCCTCCAGCAGTCTAGAACAATCTGAGCAGCCTGGTGCTGTGGGGCGAGCCGAGATCTGGGTAGGTGAGAGAGAAGGAAGCCTACAGACCGCAGCACTACCTTTGTATGCGCTGTTCCCCATGCCAGCAATTATGCTCTCCTGTTTCTTCCTGCTTGCCCACTTCTTGCTCCTTCTCTTCCCAGAGGTCACTTCCTCTGGGAAGCCTTCCCTGATGCCCCAAGATGATGTTGGTTTTCCTGTTAATTATCCTCTGGCACCCAGCACTTCCCCCACGCCATGGCACCTCCCCCAGGTATGTAATTGCTTAACAACTTGTCAGTTTCTCCCTCTGAATTCTTTTTTTAGAGAGAGTGAGCAAGCAAGCACATATGCATTTGCAGAGAGGGGAGGGGGGAGGGAGAGAGAATCTTAAGAATCTTAAGCAAGCTCCACAGAGAGCCCAACACCGGGCTCGATCTCACAACCCTGCACAGAGCCCAACACCGGGCTCGATCTCACAACCCTGAGATCATGACCTAAGCTGAAATCAAGAGTCAGATGCTTAACCCACTGAGCCACCCAGGCGCCCCTACTCCCTGACACTGAATTCTCAGTGTCTTGGGGACTATGCTCCAAAAAACTTCTTGCATGGATGGACAGGTGTTATGGACTGCGTGGTTGTACCCAACCCCTGAAACATACACATTGAAACCTAACCTCCAGTGCAGTGATATCAGGAGATGGAACCTGTGGGGGGTAATGACATTTCGATGAGGCTGTGAGGGTGGAACCCCCACGATGGGATTCGTGTCCTCCCAAGAATGGAGGATCTGGCCCCCCTCTGCCATGTGAGGGTGCAACAAGAAGATGGCCATCTGCAGACCAGACACCAGTCCTGCTGCTCCTTGATCCTGGACTCCCCAGCCTGTGGAAAGGGACCTTGGACTCTCCCAGAACTGTGAGAAACAAATTGTTGTTTAAGCCACGCAGTTCATGGCATTCTGTTACAGCTACCTGAACTAACCAAGAGAGATAAGCAACTGAGAGACGGAATGACTTTGTCAGGCTAGGTAGAAGGGCTTGTTGTTACGAAGGGGGCCGAAGGGGTCTCGGACGCAAGACCGCAGGAACAGTGTTCTCCATGTCTTCGTCTATTCGGACTCTTATGACAAAGTACCACAGACAGGGCATCATATAAACAACAGGAATTTATTATTCCCAGTTCTGGAGGCTGGAAGCCCAAGCCAGGGTGCCAAGGTGATCAGATGTGTCCTTATCTGGCAGAAGGGGCAAAGGAGCTCTTCAGAACCTCTTGAGTAAGGCAGTAATCCCACACATGACGGTTCCATCCTCACGACTTAAACACCTCCCGCGGGCCCAACCTCCTGATACCATCACGCTGGGCATTGGGATTTCAACATATGAATTTGGAGGGAACAAAAACATTCAGACCATATCATTCGGGTTCCCTGGTAGCAGGTCTGGGGCTTTTTTTTTCTTGCTCCCTAAACCATGGGAGCCCACACTCAACCTCTCCCCTTCTCAGCTGCATGAGAGCATCAGCATGTAGTGCTGAGGCCAGGTCCTGGGGCAGGCTCACAGGCTCTGTCTGGGTCCAGCCCATCTGCTTCTGAGTGTGGCTGGGCCCACACAAGGGCCAGGTGCTCTCTCACTTCCCAGCAGCCCCCGCGGGAGCCTAGAAGGCCTGAGGGGGCCTCTGTTCACCAGCTTCCTTCTGCTCCTGAGAACAGACGGTAGCCTCCCATTTCCAGCCCAGGAGAGGCTCAGCACCTTTATTTGCTACCTGCACTTGAGCGTGTGAAGACACTCAAAACTTGCTCTAACTGTGTTAACGCCCTGTGTGTGTGTCATCGGCAAAGGCTTTCGTACCACTTGAGCACCAGAAAATCCTAGGGCATTCCTGCTTTCTGGTCCTGGGGCCTCAGGCCTTGTTCTTAGCACTCAGCTGCCTCATCAGGTTGCTCTTTGGTGCAGGGTGTGTGTGTGTGTGTGTGTGTGTGTGTGTGTACACACCCATGTGTGTCACAAAGAAGCATGACATTAAGGAAGGTCTACCCTGGGCTCCTAGTGATTCTCTGTCATGATAACAATCATTATAATCATTATAATGTTAGCCACCCGCCGCTCCAGATCGCCTGGCAGGAGTAATGGGATGTGTTAACAAAGTGCCACGAGTCCTTGGGGAAAGCTCTTTAGCAGGCACTGGCTTGAAGCTCTCTCAGGTGGGGAAGAAAATATAAACTAGAAACGGAGTCACATCCTGGCCACTGCCCTGCCATGTCTTAGCTGTGGGGCCTTAGGCCAGTCTTAGATCCTCTCTGACTCTGTTTCCTTATCCGTAAAATGGGCACACAGGGCTTAACTGTCCTTTCTCTGGGGATTGAGGAGGACAAAAAAGAGATCATGTGAGTGAATAGCCTATGAAAACTAGCCGGCTTGGGACGTACTCCCAAGCTCGGCCCTGCATTATCAACTCTCGGGCCAGGTTTCTGCATCAACCAGCTTGGGGATGGACTGACAACTCTTTCTCGGAAATCCCTGTGTTTGTTCAAATGTGACGCACTTTCTCCTCCACCTCTGCAGGTGCTGGGAGGTGTCCTTTGGATGAGTGGCTTTGGGCTAAGAGGAGCACATGGGGAGAGTCTAGCTCTGTTCTCTGAATGTCCTCAGAGTCCCTGCCCGGGTGATGTGTCCCTGCCCAGTCGAGAGCTAAGGACTCTGAAAATCCAGAGCATACCTTCCCACAGGGTTCCGGTGTGGAGCCGCGCTCAGGCCCTGAAGCCTCTCCCAGCAGGACCAGGCTAAACGTGCTCTGGCTTCCCAGAGGCAGAATCGCCTTCCCTTTGGAAGACCTTCTCCAGAAGGACTTCTGAGCCCTAGGTCAGTAGAGGTTGATGTACATGAGGAGCAGAAGTGAAACCCAGAAGCAGCCAGCTCCCAGAGAGGACGGGCTTGGGAACCCTTGGGAAGAGAAACTGGAGTAGGCGACAACAAAAGCAGTCCTCACTTGTCCCACGCCATAGCCTCACAGCCCTGAGATCCTCAAGTGGTCTCCTGACACACAAAGAAAACGTCAGACATGAGGTTTTACTTAGAGGACATTAAAAGGACTTTTCCAGAATATCTATTTTTCCTATCAACAAAGCCTAATTGCAGTTTTCAAAATCTAGTTAGGCTGAAGACATTCATTTCCCTTGAGAAACGTCCATGGCCCCCACCATGGCCAGAGTACCAACCGCTACCATCCTTCATCCCCTCCCACTAGTCGTGCTTCCCTGAGTTCAGAGAATCATTATCATGACCATCACTGGCACTGGGTAGCCCCTGCTCTTTACCAGGCAACGTGCTGAGGTATACGAATCTCTCTTTTAAGTCTTGAAATTACCCTATGACAGAATTTCTATTATTGGCCTAATTTTACAGATGAAGCTCAGAGAGGTTAAGTAACTTCCCCCAGGTGGCACAGCATATGAGCAGCGGCACTGGGACTCAAACCCAGGTCCCCAAAACTCATGCTGTTAAACTTCTTCCCTACTTTATTTCTCTGGGGCATAACAGAATAGTTCCCTAACCATATTCTCATGGAAGCCAACCAGAAGGCTCTGGGCATGCAAGCTATGTATTATTCTCTTTCTTTCTGACCCTGTGCCTGATTCCTGGAAAGTCTGTCCCAGGCCCTTTCAGGTACCGAATGTGCAGACCCTCGTTTTAACTAAAAGTTCCATGGAGACAAAGAACCAGAGGGCCCCGAGGAAATTTGTTGCCTCTTGTCTCCAGAGCTGCCTGCAACTGAGTCAGTAGACTATGCACAACCAAATTTTAGCAGCAGAATTTGTTCAAAGCAATCATTCTTGTAGAGTATCAATTCTAGACTCCCAACAGTGGCAGAGTATAGCAACATGGTATTTCTCTAAGGGTTTGCCTCTGACTTCAAGCTTAGAAGTGTTGAAATCAACCAGCTTCAGGCACATGCCCAGGCTAACATTCCAGCCCTCCTTGGCCCGTGTCCTAGCATTTTTCTATTTCCAGAGGGTGATTTGCTCTGATTCCAGCACACATCAATACCCCACGTCTAAGCCACTAAACACCAGCTGCTGGTAGCAGCCTTTGAAAAATGCCTCCCAGATTTTAAGTATCCAGAGTGGTTTGCAACAGCACTACATCAGCTGGATAACACACGCAAGAGTCAAGATATATGTGAGCTCCTGGTGCCAGCCATTCCTCACCCCGCACTGTGTGAAAGCTGACTCTGGCGCGAAGGAGTTCATCCATCCACTCAGCCGCCTAGCCGTTACGGAGCAACCCCGATGCACAGGAGACAGGGCTGGGCCTGCTTGCCCCTCACCTTCACTGGGAGGTGCAGGTGGGGTGGAGCGGGTGGAGGACCCTGGCCTCTCCTAGGGGAGGACGCAGAGCTCAATTTCCTGGGAAGGTCCAGAACAGAACACGGGCCACTGTGAGCCAAGCTGAACGCTTCTCCGCTACCCTTGCTGAGTTCTGCCTTCAGCTTTGCCCCAGGACCCTACACTGGCTTAGGAGCTTTGGGTGCTCTGGGTCAGGACGAGCTCAAGGAGGGAACCAGGGACAGCTCTGAGCTTGGGGCTGCCGATAGAATGGAAGTGTTTCTGGTTTTGTCTTTGCTGTGTTTCCCCTCCTTCCCTTTCTCTCCCTGCCCCCCAACACATTATTTTAAAAATAACATTTTTCTAATTACAAAACCAGTATATATAGGGGTGCCTGGGTGGCTCAGTCGGTTGAGTGTTGGACTCTTGGTTTCAGCTCAGGTCATGGTCTCATGGGTCCTGAGATAGCGCCCTGCATGGGCATCCATGCTCAGTAGGGAGTCTGCTTGGGATTCTTTCCCTCTGCACTTCCCACTCAAGCTCCTGTGTGAGCACACGCCCTCTCTCTCTCAAATCAATCAATCAATCAATCTTTTTTTTTAAAAAAAAGTACATATAGAAAGCCACTAAGAAAAACATTGCCTATATTCCCACCCAGAGATAGCTACAGTTAACATTCTGGAATTTGGGGGACCTAGGTGGCTCAGTCGTTAAGCATCTGCCTTCGGCTCAGGTCATGATCCCGGGGTCCTGGGATGGAGCCCCACATCAGGTTCCCTGCTCAGCAGGGAGACTGCTTCTCCCTCTCTCTGCCCTTCCCCGCACTCATGCTCTTTCTCTCTCAAATAAATAAATAAAATCTTAAAAAAAAAAATTCTGGTATTTGTACTTCTAGTACATTTTTTATGCGATATATTTGATTGTATTTTTCTATAAGAAAAGAATTATATAGTGATATGCCTATACAGTCCTACCTGGTTTTTTAAAAATAACATATTGTAAACACTTTACAAGGTCAGTATGAAGGTAGGACCTTCTTGGGTAAGCACTTTGGGCTCTCTTTAGCCCTGTATTCCCTGATTCGATCTCTGCCAGGCAGAAGGAACATGGGCCAAATCACTGACACTCTACTGGGAGTCTCCTTGCGGTCTGGAAGCCGCTGATCCTGCCCATGGTCAGGAGTCATGCCCAGCGACTTGTACATGGGGCAAAGCTCTCCATCTTCAGTGGGCATACACCATTTATCTGGGGTGTTTGTTACAATGTCCAGAGATACTCATTTCCCAGATCTACAGGCGCAAAAAACATGTCTAGTACTTGCAATGATTCCTAAACCACAGTCTATAAATTTCCAGTGTAGCCTTAAGTGAGAAATGAAAATTATGGAGTCCATTTAAAGGTCTTGGTTCTGTGGAGCCCCCAACACGCCCATTCCCCCCCCTTAACTCCCAGCAGCTCAGCCAATTACCTTAAGGCAACAACCACTGAAAGGTCAAAAGTCATGAAGGGCAGCCTCAGGATTTATGTCCACTTCAGGACTCATTGACCCTCATCGACTTTTTTATGAGTCAGGACCAGGAAGGGACCATCAATATTGTTACAACTGGGTTGGAAGCCCACTCATTTCCTGCTGAAGGCAGAAAGAGAGGGCACTCTGGCTTCAGATGAGAAATGGGTATAAATTTTAAACATTGATAATTGGATGTGTGCATTAACTGTAACTGAATTTAATACATATTTTAGGTTCCCATTCCATCAAGAATGGAAAGTTAATCTTAGCCAACTTGAAGATTCCCCACTTTTGTCCAGAGTTGTGTCCAAGTTTGGAGGGGCCAATGAAGTGAAATTCTGGTAGATGTTTGACAATCAGCTCCGGGGGCAGGGGTGGGGGGTGGGGGGGGCAGGGTATGCATGCATATACGTACATAGGTTCATTTTAAATTTTACTGACATAAAGGATGTGTGACACAATCTTAAAATAATAATAAAGGCTATACTTTCAGGGATTATTTCTATAGTTTGTTAAAATAATAAAATATGCAGTATTTTTCATTTTGAATTCCACACAGCCACACAGAATGCCTTCACTGTTTTGCTGAATTCTTATACCCCTAGGCAACCTATGGTTGTAATTCAGCCATTATTTAACAAAATCAGATTACAACAAGAAGCCACCACATCACTGATGAATGTGTGTGATTTCCATATGAATGTTGGTTGATATTTTCTTTTATGTTAAGAAGATACAAGTGAAAAAACAAAGGTAAATGTCAGAATATCACTCACTCATCAATGATGTGAACGACATCTTGGCTGAACTGGATAATAATTTTAAGAATACTAAAAGAATATTCCACCAATACTGTGTGCTATCTAACACAAAGTAACAGCTACACACACGACACCTTTTTTTTTTTAAGATTTTATTTATTTATTGGAGAGAGAGTACAAGCACGGGGGTGGCGGGGCAGAAGAGGGAGAAGCAGGCACCCTGCTGAGCAGGTAGCCCAAGGTGGGGCCCAATCCCAGGACCCAAGACCTGAGCTGAAAGCAGATGCTTAACCCACTGAGCTACCCAAGTGTTCCCACACAACACTTTTAAGTTTAATTTGCCTTATTAGCATTTTCTCCATTGCTTTCTTCAGTCTGCTCTAGACATAAAACCAGGAAATTAAGCCCTGATTCCCAGCATTTGTCAATTTCCTTGATGTAAATGCTCTCCCCATAGCTAATTTCAAGCTACCAACATGACATTGTTCGTGAAGTTGGGAGATGTTTACCACTATTTAGTATTTCCACCATACAGATAAAGATACAAATACAGATTTATAGATATGTAAATAACCTCAAGAATACATCTAATAGTAAAAAAATTAGGAAGTGATGAGTTTGGGGTATTACCTTTGTTCTTAATATAATTTATCTAATTGTCAGTTTACGTAATTTTAACAACAGCTGTATTTAACAATCAGCTCACAAAATTCCCGAAACTTTCATAATTAGCTCTTGTGAGCTGATACACACAGGACCTGTGCGCTGTCGAATGGTTGGATCTGATGGCATTCTTTCTAGCTATTGTCATCTATCCATAATGACACCTACTAAGAATTCTCGCTGCCATCTGGCCTCTGGTCATCAGTCTAAGCAGGTCACTGCTATGTCCTGATTTCTCTATACACACTGTCTTCTCCAGGTCCATAAGCTCTCTCTCAGTTCACTTCTATGGATAAATGGAGATGCAGATTTTAAAACTCATTGGGACAGTTGGAGAATCTTCTAATGATATACAATGCTTTCTGCTCCACTAAATGTACTAAATAGACCCATATCTATTTAAGTTTATTTTTGGACTCTCTGTGCTGTTCCATTGGTCTGCTTGCTTTTTCATATGGCAGAATCATACTGTTTTAAATACTGTAACTCATTCTGTGTTTTACAAGTTGGTCGGCTAGTCTCTTTCACTGCTACTCACTTCTCAGTAATATCCTAACTATACTTGCATGCTTTTTTATATAAACTTTTTATATCAACTTGTTTGGTTGTGTATTGGCATATTTGTGATGATCTTGTTAAATTTATGGAATGTCAACATATTTATAATATTGAACCATCATGAATAGATTATACTTTTTACTTATTCAATTCTTTGTTCTTCAGTAGCATTTCAAACTTTTTTTTTCTTATAGCTTGTGAATGTTTTCAGTAAAATTTATTCCTAGGTATTGTTTTTAATGTGTATAACTAGTTTGTGTTTGAATATAATTATTAACCTATATTTATTAAACCTGGGCTTTACTGAGTTCTTTGATATTTATAATAATTTTCCATTTATGCCTCTCCTTTCCAAATCTTTATACCTCTTATTTCTTTCTCCTATCAAATTGCATTGGCTACTTCCTGTGGAATCTTAAATAATAACAGTACAATGAATATTCTTGATTTGTCCCGGATTTCAGTGATGCTTCCAGAGTTTACCCATTATAAATAATGCCTGCCTACTTGTTCAGAAAGTTTCTATCTCATTCTATTGTTTATAAGTCTTATTGAAATATAATTCATATACCTTCTAAAGTGTATAATTCAGTTGGTTTTCATATTTTCACAGAGTTGCACAACCATTTTACCACTCGCTAATTTTAGAAAATTCTCATCACCCCCAAAAGAAACCCATACCCATTCGAAAGCACTCCCATTCCCTCCTCCCCCCAGCCCCTGGCAGCCACAAATCTGCTTGATAGGATTTGCCTATTCTGGATATTTCATATAAATGGAATCATACAATTTGTGTCTTTTCTGAAGGAAATCTTTCACTTAGGATAGTGTTTTCAAGGTTTATCTATGTTGTAACATGTATTAATATTTCATTCCTTTTGTTGCCAAACAATAGTCCTTGAATGGATATATACATTTTGTTTATTCATTTGTCAGTTGATGGGCATTTGCTTTTTTCCAGGCTTTGGCTATTCTGAATAATACTGTTATAAACATTTTTGTAAAAGTTTTTGGGTGAACATCAGTTTTCACTTCTCTTGGGTATGTACTTGGAATGGATTATATGGTAACTCTATGCTTGACTTTCTAGGAACTGCTGGAATGTTATCTAGAGCAATTGCACCATTTTATATCTCTACCAGCAGCGTATGAGGGCTCCAATTTCTCCCAGACCCTCACCAACACTTGTTATCTTTTTTTTTATTTTAGCCATCCTAGGGGGTACAGTTTCTCACTGGGGCTTTGAATTGCATTTCCCTAAGAGCTAGTGACACAGAGCATCTTTTTTATGCACTATTGGCCATTTATATATCTTCTTTTGAGAAATGTATTCTCAAATCCTTTGCCCATTTTTATTTTTTTTTAAGTTTTTATTTAAATTCTGCTTAGTAAACATACAGAGTAATATTAGTTTCAGGTATACAATATAGTGATTCAACACTTCTCCTTTACCCATTTTTAAATTGGGTTCTTTGTCTTTTTGCTGATGAGTTGTACGAGTTCTTTATATATTCTGGATACAAGTCCCTCACCAGATATATGATTTGGGTATCTTCTCTCACTTTTCACATTATCAAATATTTTTCAACATCAAGGAAGATCTTTTTGATCTATTTAAATGGTGAATCATATTAATAGCTTTCTAAATATTGAAACATCCTTATATTCCTGATATGAGCCCTTTCTAGCCAAGGCTTATAATTCTTTCCATATACTGTTGCTGTACTCCATTTTGTTCAGAATTTTATAATGATATTCATAAGTGAGATTTGTCTACAGCTTTCTTTTTGTATTATCTTCATTAAATTTTATTATTTAAGTAGATCATTTATTTGGTAAGGAACCCCTCTGAAACCATCTGGCCTGGGGGTTACTTCTTGGAAGAGCTAATGGGAGAGGAGTGACAACTGTCTCTTGCTTCTTAGCAACTGATATGTTTAGATTTTCTATCTTTTCCTGAGAGTACTTTTGTTAATTCATCTTTTTTAGAGAAAGTATACATATATTCATATAGGCTGTAGCAAAATATTGTTTTATAATTTCTACAGATTTCCTCTCTGTCTGCGCCGATTCTCATCTCATATTTTACCAGTGTCCTTTAATAATGGCTCAAGTGTTTCTTTGGGATGGCCACGTGCTGAATACAGAACTGGAAGTACCTGGTGCTTTCATGAGTTTCACCAAGGCCTCTGATCTCTGTTTTAGAATATTGCATTATCCCTCAGCATCCCCCCTGCCTATTTCAAGACATGAACTGTGGCTCCTAGTAACAGCAAATGTGGCTTCCCTGGCTAGTGTGGGAATACCTTTGTTGAGAATTATCGTAATGATCCAGAAGCTTTCCCACTGTTCTTTTTGCCCGGGGACCACACTCCAAGGTCCAAAAGAAGGATTAACTCCTTCCCTGCCTCACCTCACCTAGCCCTATAACCTCACCATCATCAGGGCCCAGTAGCTAGAAAAAACTAGACTCCTGTCACCCTGCCACTTTATTGAATTTTCTTACTCTTTGTACTAATTTTCTGGTGGATTCTCCTGCGTAATATCCCAGTCCCTAGATAAAGCATTTTCCCCTCTTGCTACCTGTACCTTCCAGAGTCAGCATGGACAGGCACAATCTCCTCCAAAACTCAGCCTCGCTGCCCCTTAATGTTTGATGCAGGATTACCTGAAACACTAGATATGAAAACCCTTTTTTATTTATTTTTTTATTTTTTTATTTTTATTTTTTTATTTTATTTTATTTTTTTAAAGATTTTATTTATTTATTCATGAGAGACAGAGAGAGAGAGAGAGAAGCAGGCTCCCAAGGAGCAGGGAGCCCGATGCGGGACTCGATCCCAGAACCCTGGGATCATGACCTGAGCCGAAGGCAGACGCTCAACCATCTGAGCCACCCAGGCGCCCGAAAACCCTTTTTTAAAATGCTAGTGATGGTTCAAGGTAATAGTTCTTGACCGGAAAGATGGCGGAAGAATGAATAATGTAACATGTTATTAAATATCTGTGGAGCCCCTGCTGTGCGAAAGGCTCTACACACACACACGTGACAATGATGACAATTTGTCATAATTTTTAGTCACTCGTATTAGAAGGCATTCAACAGAGCCTTTGTATCGTGGTCATAGATCCAGGATATGGAATGGATCAAAAGTGTTATGAAACCCTCCGCCACCCCTCCTGCCCGCCACCCCCCAGTCTTGTTTTCAAAGCTCTCAGTAATCAGGGTGTCCTGTTCCTGCCCAGCCTTAGTTCTCGGTCCTCTGCTGAGGCCTCACCAGTCAGTGAAGACCAGCTCCTGTCCGTGCTTGAGCCATTCTCCTTCCTCCAGGAGTGCTCTCCCCTCATCCTTCCACCACCCAGTCCTCGTCTATTGTTGCTGGCCCATTTCTAGGGTCTCCCCCTGCACAAGCCTTTTCCTACAACTCAAGCCATCTGAGACTGAGGAGAGCACAGCCTGCTTCACTCCATGAACTTTTACACTGCAGAAACATATGGCTTCACATATGGCAGGTGCTGGTGAGCTCCCTGACCGCCAAAACAGCAATGTCAATGGCCATGTCCCCTCAGTACGTCACACAGCATCCAGTATGTTATAATTGCCCTACAGGCATATGCTAATTGTTAGAGACCCCGGGAGAAAATGGGGTCTCTACAATCGAAAGTGGACACAGGCAGAATCCGCCCTTCTCATGGGATAGAGGGATAGTCATGGGAGAGGGGCCCCCTCCCCCCGCCTGCCATGAACATGGTGCCAGGAGAGGTCACCCACAAAGACGATGTTCTATCTCATTACCAATTCGGTCCCCGGGGAAACCCTCGCCAGGGCCCTTGATTTCTTGTGTTAAAACAACAAATGAGGTGACCCCAGCACAATCTCTAATAGGTAGCATGGGTCAACAATTATTCATTTGTACTAGTGCTTTTCGCATGACGGGCTGAGATGAAAATTTGTCCTCTTCCTGGCAAGAGCTATAAATTAGTTTTATGCTACTGTTAAACCCAGAGGCAAAAAAGGGAAGGGATTGGAAGTGGGGGAGGGGCAGCAAATAAGACCTGACCACTTCCAGCGACAAAGCTATTTCTTGGACTGTGTAGACAAGGGGGAGGGGACAGCCGAAGACGATGAAACTGGGCCAGTAAAAAACACTGATGCAGAGTCTCTGACACAAGACAATGAAGTCTTCAAGGATCTGAACTGAATCTTATTTTTCTTTTTATCCCAATATCTGGCAGGTTTGCTGAATGAATGAACTAGTAAATGATGGGATGTAGGTAGCCACTGTGTCTCTCTTAGCCAGATCTGAATGAAACCGATTATGCCACATCCCTACCAGTTTGTGAGTCCTCCAGGGCCAAATGGAGCCAATGAAAATGCTGGTGTTAATCAACCTTTTTGAACATGTATTGTTCCATAAGATATTAAGTGGAAAAAAACAGCTTATAAGAATTTGCATATAGTGTTTAGGTATTTCTGTTTAAAAGGCCTTGAAAAAAGTACACACCAAAATGTTAATAGTGGCATTTGTCAGGATGGTGGCATTCTTTTTTTTTTTAAAGATTTTATTTATTTGACAGAGAGAGTGGGAGAGGGAACACAAGCAGGGGGAGTGGGAGAGGGAGAAGCAGGCTTCCCGCGGGGCAGGGAGCCCGACGTGGGACTCGATCCCAGGACCCTGGGATCATGACCTGAGCTGAAGGCAGACACTTAACGACTGAGCCACCCAGGTGCCCCCAGGACGGTGGCATTCTGAGTTTTCTATTCTTTTCTTCATACTATGCAGAATTTTCTAAAATTTGTGTGATGAGCATACATTCCTTTCTAATCAGAAAAAAAGTTTTGTGTTTTTTTATTCTTTTTTAAATCTATCATCCTCCCTTAGTTATCTGCTAGAAAAAGAGAACAGTGGTGTAGATCATCTAGAAGATGGGAAAAATCACCCATGCTTGACTTTGGAATCTGTTACATACATTTTTTTCCCCAGAAGATTTATCTTCCTAATTATGCTTTGCTCTTTACTTAATATTAGGATTAGTTCTAAGTCCCTGAGCTCCCTTGCCAACTAATGAGCTGAACTACATGGCAGGAAAAGTCAGCTTGGAATGAAATGAAATATGAGCTGCAGATAATCCACAGGCACCTAAGGGAGCTTTGGCTGCACACACAGAGATGGGTAGGAGGCTCTGCGGGGCTCAGTTCCCATGCTCGAAAGCTGACTCCTGAGGATCAAAACCCAGTTCCACTACTACGAATCCCAAGGTCTTAGGAAAGCCCCTTATCCTTTTTGTGCTCTGGTTTCTTGTTTCTTCATTTGCAAACTGCTAGTGGTCATGGTCCCCACCTCCTGGAGCCCAGAGGAGGATTAAATGAAACGATGCATGTAATGTGTTTAACACAGGCCCTCAGCAGGTGTCAGCCAGGACAACTGTGTGCTGGGGGCACACCCTGCCATGATTTGCATCCATATAATACGTCCTTCCAAATGGATTTCACTGTTTATAACACATCTTAACATACTCCTCATATCCTCGAAGAGGGGAGGCAGGTTTCGTCATTCTCATTTGCAGTTATAAAAACGAAGGCCTGGAAAAGTGAAAAGAGTGCTCTTGGTTTTATAAGGAGTGGAAGGACTGAGACCACGTCTTAGTTCTCCATGAGCCGGCTTTGCCATGAGCGCCTGCCCTGCCACCATCACACATAATCTCTGCCTCCACTCCCTTTCTTAGCCAACACAAGATGCAGGTTTCATCCTGAGGCCTATTCTTCAAGACTTGGGAAGATGAGCCAGGCAATTACTGTTAAGTGCTTGGCCAAGATTAAATGCTATGCAAATGCCAAAGTCTGGTAATGGGGAGAAATTGAAGAGACTTCGGTTCTTTTTGGCTCCTGGTCATGAGGCTGGTACGTTAGCAGGGCTAGGATTGAGGACTTGTCATTTCTGTGTTTTATGGAGGAAGGCTTTTTAGTGCCATTAGCAATTTGTCTGCCTTCAGAAATATTCTCCAATATTGGATTCATGGAAGAATTTTTTGGCAGCGGTGGAACGGGGGAAAGCATGGGGAGGAAGATAAAGTCCTTCCAAACCCCCCTTGCTTTACAGGTAATTCACACAGAAATCAATCACTTTCCAGACCCTTAAAGTGCATTCTAGCTCCTTCGTCACCTGCCGTCCAAGGCTTCCTTCTTTTCCCTCTTACTTTCCCTCTCCTCCCATTGGGTTCAGCATTAAGAGAAGAGAAAGTGAAAAAGGACAAAGCAACTTGCACTCAACCCTCTGCACGAAACTGAGCAGGATGCCGCCCTGACCATTCTCCTACACACCCCTTCCTGACCCCTGACTGCCTCTGCCATACTCACCAGAAAACCCCGCTTTGTGACAATTGGGACCATGTTTGCTTCATTCACCAATTTATTCCCAGCATCTAGTAACTGCTCAACATATATTTGTTAAATGAATGAATGAGTGGGTGAATGAATCAATGAATTCACTATGTAACAGCAGAACAGTGTGGAAATCATTGGATGCTGCTGAAGAGAGTGCTGTTTGTTTATGTATTACTACTTAAAACGAAGAGGAGGGGGTGCCTGAGTGGCTCAGTTGGTTGAGCATCTAATTCTTGGTTTTGGCTCAGGTCATGATCTTGGGGTCCTGGGATCGAGCCCCACACTGGGCTCTGTGCTCGGCAAGGAGTCTGCCCCCCATGCCCACTTGCGTACCCAGGCTCTCTCTCTCTCCCCCTGAAATAATCTTTTTTTTTTAAGATTTTATTTATTTATTTGAGAGAGAGCACATGAGAGGGGGGAGGGCCAGAGGGAGAAGCAGACTCCCCGCCAAGCAGGGAGCCCGATGCGGGACTCGATCCCGGGACTCCAGGATCATGACCTGAGCCGAAGGCAGTCGCTTAACCAACTGAGCCACCCAGGTGCCCAATAAATAAATCTTTAAAAAAAAAAAAATGAGGAGGAGGAAGCTGCCTCTAACTTCTGAACATGAAAACCCAATTAAACTAAATAGTAGGAAATTGCACAATCATAAAAATGAAGAATTTATTAATTAAAGCTAGGCTCTCTGAAAGAATGCATTTAAATACTTTGAAAAGAAAGAAGATAAACCATCCTGCCATTCTGTGCTTAAAAAATTCCCTCAGAGTTATGCTTCCTTCCCGCCCCTCCTGTGAAGTCAATCTGCGTTCCAAGCTCCCTCTGGCCATGGGGGCTCTAAGAACTGACAAATTACCGGGTGTCTTGTGGAATCAGGCAGCCCTTACTCTCTATGTTACAAAGGTACTTTGGAACCTGCAAGGACTGGAGGATGTTAAAGAATCAGAAAGTGAAGAGGAATGTCTTAGATCACTGAGAATCCTCTATCTGATTCCAAAAGGGCTACCCAGCAGGCTAGAAGTGGGCGGGGATGAGCCGGTCTAGCTCCTCCTCCTCCAAGTGCAGTCTGTGGCCCAGCAGCTCTGATCCGCAAGCCGGCTGGTGAGGAATGCATAGCCTCAGCCCCAGCCCAGACCCGCTGACTCAGAGTCTGCACTTGCCCCAGATGCCCAGGGGACTCGTGTGCACACTGCAGTGTTTGAGGTGCACCGGGCTAGCCCACTGTCTGCCGTCTGCCGAGCAGTAAGAGGAGTTTTGCTGCTTGTCATACTACAAGGGACATTATGGGATTTATACAAGTGCAAGGCACAAAATCAGGTGCTTTGGATCATTCAGAGTTTTGCCTGTGCCTTTCCTTCTAAACATTCCCCAGAGCATGGGAAAAAGCAGACAGATAGGAGACAAGCCCAGCCCCTGGGGTGATCCTAGAAGTAAGCCAAGCTGCCAGCCTTGTACGCGCTGCAGCAATCCTAGCCTGCAGATGGGGGACTCAATCTCCTTCCCCTTGGGCCGGGTGGAGAGCCTGGGACACGGGGAGAAAGGGAGCACCCTCCCCTGGGGAATGGGGGAGATGTGAACCAAACGGGCCCAACCTGGAAAGGTAGCCATGGTGAATTCTGGAAAGAAATGCACTTATGGGAACAATTACAATTGCCTTGAAGTACATTGGGCTAATTATCTTAGCGGACACTAATAAACATGTTCCTTAGAGACACACGGTGACTGTAATAACTCAAAGATGAATATTGGATGAATGAGTTATTAGGGACTGACCGGACCACTAACCTCCCAAGCCCAGGGGGCAGCTCTTGGCCCTTCTGCCTTCCTAGGCCTTCCCCCAAAGCCTAAGATTTTTTATTAAATATGTACCCAGCTACTGGGAAAGCTTTAGAGTCAATAAAACACCTGCCCCCACCCCGCTTATGGGGATTTACTTGGAGCCGTCAGCCACTTTCCATGGCGGTACTGGTCCTCGACTGGGGTGAGGAGGGCCACACTGCAGAGAGGGAAGGAACCTTTATTCAGCCAGGTACTCACCCCAAAGTTAGGGTTAGCCTCCTCTCCCCCATTGACACGCTCTGGTACTAGTTTCATCCTCAGCCGTTAATCTCATCTCAGAGAGGAGCCTGCCGCCCGTAGAACCAGTGGGCTAGGCTTCCCCACTCCAGCCATGACCCGGAATACCCTCCCTCCACTGCCCTTCTTCCAGTTCCAGGCCCTGCCTCACCCTGGGAGTGTCAGCCCACAGGACTCTTATGTACCCAGGGCCTGTCCCTGCTGTGACTCTCCTCCCCAACCTCCAATCCCCTAGGTATTAACATCACAGGCAACCAGATCAATCCATGGGTCAAATGAGCACATGGAAAAATGAGAGAAAAGCCTTTCTAGCGTTCTTCCTTAAGCTTTGTACAATGTGCCCATTTAATAGTGACCTAGAGACAATGGCCAAATACACACTCCCCCTCTGTCCTTTGTTTGTTCACGTAGAGCATGCAGTATACATATAGCATAGAAATAGCCCAGTGGACTTATACATGTGTGTGTGTCCATATAACCACCACCTAGATCCAGAGTTAAAATATGTTCAGCTCTCCAAAAGGTCCCTCACGTCCATTCCCAGTCAATATGCCCCCACACAAAGATAACCACTGTTCAAGCCTCTGTCACCATAGATCAGTTTCGCATGTTTTTGAACTTCATAGAATTATTAAGTATGTACTCGTCTGTGTCTAGCTTTTCTTTATGCAACATATTTTTGAAATTTTTCCCCGTTGCTGTGTGTAGCCGGAGTTCATTCTCTTGTTACAGCTGTGTAGCACTGCATGGTGTGAATTTACCACAATGTATCCATTTAAAGGACGTTTAGATGGTTTTTAGATTTGGGGCTATTAGGAATTGATCCTTCTATAAATATTCATGTGTATGTTTTTTCATCACATAATGCTCATTTCTGTCAGGTGTTGAATATAACCATAAACGGCCTGAGATTTTATTCTACTTGTAGGCTCTTAAAGTAGCCTGCCCCAGTTTCATAGATGCTGGCGGAAGACATGAGACTCTTGGGTCAGAGATGAAGGGAAGTTTCTTAGCCACAGCAGTAGCAACAGCTAAGGTATTTGCATTTTGGCACCAGTTTCTTGAAACCCAATTTGCACAGGGTACTGCAGAGTGGGCGGAGGACGTCTGCACATACAGTAAGTTGCATTTCAAAAGTTTAGGGAACCCAAATCTCTTCTAATGTACAGTAAGCATGCCTGCCCTTAATTCCAAAGGAAGATATGGTGTCTATGTCCCAAGGCTATAAACAAACTTGTCCTTTGCTCCAGAGAAACACTATCTCTCTATTCAAGGCTGTTCACTACGAAAGCATCCTTGAAAACATGGTCTGGAATAAAGGACATTCAGTGCCATGCTTGCAAGATGTGCAAAACTGCAAGAGATCAATGAAGAATTGCTTCGCAACAACTGTATGCCCACGAGTGGAATTACTGAGTCAAAGGGGCTGGTGTCTATTTAGCATCAATAGATACCTGCCAAAAAAAAAAAAAAAAACCAAAGTGATTGTATCAATTTGTACTCCCATTAGCCATGTATGAGAGTTTCAATTGCTCCGTATCCTTGCCAACTCTTGGTATTGTTGATCTCTTTCATTTAAGCCATCCTCTCATATGGCCATACCTCTGTTTTGTTTTTTAGTTTTTTTGTTTTTTTAGGGACTCTTCCACAAAGCAGGGCTGCTTACATGTTATTTATAATGAGGGTTCGAATCATCATGAATACCACGGCCACGGGCAGTGTAGATCAGAGGCTCTGGGGAAGCAGAAAGACGCACAGGGCAAACTTCTCTCAGGAAACATGCTTTAAAAGTGTAGAAAGGACGAGGTAGTTCCTAAGCAGGGCAAACTGGTCTTAAGGGAAGCAATCCTCTTCAGGCCCGCCACCATGTCTGAGGGGCCTCAAAGAGGAAAGGGGGAGGGGATGTGCAGGTGGGGAAGGTGGGAGGCCCAATGATCAGACCTGCTCAGAAGATTGCCTAAACTTTCTAGCAGCACTGCACTGGCCAAAATGCTGGTAAATGATGCTGACAATGAAGATGATGATGAAGGTGACAGTAATCACTTACTGAGTACCAACTATGTTCCAAGCACTAAGCTGGGTTCTTTACCTGTATTAAACTACTCTGTACATTGCAACCAGCCTCCACTGGCCAGTGATGAGATGGAAATGGTCAGTAAAAGCCTTCTGCTAGCAAAAACATCGGTCTTGGGTGAGAATTGTCAGGGAGCTTTAAGGGAGATTTGGTGTTTTTATGATTTCATCTAATTCTGATATGAGCCTAGAAATTATGCAGGGTGAATTGCCTTAGCCTACATCTCAATCAACTGGCTGGTCGACAATAAAGATAGTAGTAGTGAACACAACAATCATGGTAATAATATCTTCTTACTCTGGGCTAGGTACTACACCACATGCTTTGTATCTCATTCAGTCCTTGCTTCAACCCTATGACATCGTATAATTCCCATCTTATAAAGAAACTGAAGCTTCGAGAGGTTAATTAATGAATCCACAGTCTCACGGTTTTTAGTAGCAAAGCCAGGATTCATTTCCAAGTTTGTCTGACTTCAAATATGTTTTCCTTCTACTCTGTAGCACCATCTTTCCATCTACTTTTCATCAAATGACACACTTCCTATTTTAAAGACAAGCTTATGGGCGCCTGGGTGGCTCACTTGGTTAAGCGACTGCCTTCGGCTCAGGTCATGATCCTGGAGTCCCGGGATCGAGTCCCGCATCGGGCTCCCTGCTCAGCAGGGAGTCTGCTTCTCCCTCTCCCGCTCCCCCCTCTTGTGCTCTTTCTCTCTCTCTCTCTCTCTCTCAAATAAATAAATAAAATCTTTAAAAAAAAAAATAAAGACAAGCTTATAGGAAGACCTAATTTGCTAAAGATGATTACGCGGAAATTTAGCCTGCTGTCGAAAGATGGTCTTTGTGTGAAATGGCCCGGTCCTCTGCTCTGGACTTGGGCCTTTCTGGAATTAGCATATGGATGTGAGTTGATAACCATCCTGGATGGACTACAGGCCAACCACATCCATGCCTGTGTGTAGACATGGGGTTTCCTGACAGTGAAGCCATTCCCAGTCCTAATCATCCAAGAAAGAGGCAAGTCCTCAGGTAGGAAAACAGGATCCTAATGGGGGGGGTCCGAGGCCGGCAGAGAACCCCTGCTTCTCTCACAGCCTGGCCATTATGGGCCTAGAAGACTTTGAGGAGTACAATGTGCGGGCAGGAATTCATCAACGGTGGAAAATTTGGAGACTGGGAGCCAGGAGGGACAGAATGGAAAGTCCTAGAAGACAGGCCTAATATTATATACAGTAAGCAAGGCCTGACCTAAGCACGGGTCCACTTTGAAAGTCTAGTCAGAGTGAGCTCAAGAACACTTCTGCTACATTTGACTCTGAATCTGCAAATGAAGAGTTCAAAGATACACCTGGTACCAGGGACACACATGAATGAACACCTCTCTGCATTGCCTCCCCAGGTCCCTACAGATACTGGAAATTCCACGGTATCAGCAGTCACAGGCTGGGTACCAAAGGCTACTCCGGGGGTAAGGGTGAAGGTGAAGGTACAGAGCTCTGGCAGAGAGGACTGAATTTGCGGAGTTCCTGTCGTGATGTCTTAAACAAACACCAGGGATGGCATACAGCCTTGGAGCAGCCTGGCCGTCAAAATGTCTCAGCTCATCCAGGACACACCTCTGCCCCCTCCCAGCTTCTGAAGTTTGCATTTGCATATGTAGTCATTTTTAGCCACCCACGCGCTCGTGCCAGGTGATGGCAGGGACTCCCACCAACCCCTGAGCAGCCCTATCGCCCACAGCCTGCGCTTGTCCAGACTGGTTGGAGCAGTGCTCCCAGCGTGCTAGGCACACGCCCCTCACGTCACTCCCTCAGTCCTAGAGTCATCCCGTGGAGATGCTCGCAGTAATGGGGCTCCAATTCATTTATTTTTCAGCTTTAAACTGCTCACACGAGCACCAGGTTTCACTTGCCAATTGCAGATATAAACATCTGACTACACAAAAAGTTGCTTTTAAGAGAAAGTCTTTCATCTACAAGACTCATAATGCTCACTAGCAGGCTCAAAATCTCGCAGATGAAAGGCAGAGCCCAAGAATCAATGAAGACCGGAGCAGCACTCCTCTGACTCCCTAGTTTGACTGTAGGCCCGCCCCTAACATTTGCAGGGCTCAAGGCAAAAGTGCAAATGGAGGTCCACATACTTACAAGTTCTGATACTTACAAATAAAAATCAAGGTAAGAGACTCTTCAAATATGTTCTACCCTCCCACTCTAATAGTTATGCCCTCATAGTGATCTTCGTGGCCACAGCCCCCAGCCAATGACCTGTCTCACTCTCTTCCTAATGAGGCTTAATCCTGCACTGTGATAGGTCTCAGGCAAAGGCAAGTGAAGCCCCACTAGCCATACATCCAAGATCTGTGCATATCCCCCCAAAATAGTCACCCATCAGCCACATCTCATGTCTAATGGTCCACCTTTTGGATGTTGGATCCCAGGAATAGCTTAGCTGCAGGAAGCTGACTTAGAGCCACTGGGTAGAGAGTTCCAGGATCCCAGTTATCTGGAGCATGGGCTACAAGGTCCAGTTCAGGGGCTCTGGGTAGACACAACCCATTCGTTCCTCGTCTCATGAGGAGAGGTATAGCTGGAAGAGGGCCAATAAGCTTTGGTTGGACGGAAGTTACTTCCTGGTGACTACAAGCAGAAAATAACTAATAAGGAAGTATGGGCGCATTCAGCCTTTTGTTAGGCCAGTGGTCCTGCTGAGCTATAGGGAGGGAAAGTGGGTCTAGATCAGTCTAGGAGGTGGGCAGATTTCCTGGGTTGATCCAGCAGGCTGTCTTTCCCAAAACTTATAAAAAGCTCTCTGCAATTGATTAAAGGAAGGCCTGAGGCTTAGAGTAATCTCCATAAAGAGTAAAAGCAAATAATCATACCTCTCTGACATGAAAAGTATGTTCTTCAAAGCTTTCATTTTACTTCCTGTGCTGGCAGCTGAGCACACCTCATTGCCTTCCTCCTGGTCAGAGCCCAGTACATACTCTATGTCCCATCGCTGTCGGGTGCTGGGTGAGGGGCTGCCAGGGGACCTTCCTGATAAGCCCATAGCTGGGGACTCACATGGACACACACACCCACACACATCCCGCATATTTCTATAGGAGCGGAGGACAGAGCCTCCAACTGAAAACGAAGAGCTTTCCTACGGATTTGGTCCAGAACAGGGTTCCATTTATAAATCACGCATGCATGCATTCACTCGAGCAACAAAAATTTATTGAGAGTCTACCGGATGCCACACATGGCAAAGTGCTGGATTTGCCCGTCGCTGGACTAGGCACGAGGGAAACCAAACAGAGCCCCTTGCTCTCAATAACTTCCAACCGAGTTGAGGAGAGAAGGCCTTGAGCTAGTGATTTTCAGTGTGAGCTGCAATAAGTAGGGGATTCCGTGGACAGGTCTTCACTGCTGCTTGAATTCACTGGGCAGGGAGAATGGTGGCATTCGTCTTACAGAGGCTGATCGGTCTCAAACAGACAGCGCCAATTGGGACTGTGGCTGACCCACCTACAGGATATAAAGGACAAGAACCAGCACGAGCCTCATATGGAAAGCTGTCGCTGAGACACCGATGAGCATGACAAATATGTAGCAAGCATCTGTTGCATGCCAGGCGCTGTGTTAGCAGTGAGGTCATGTGAACAGTAAGTCCCCACCCTGAAGGCTCTCAAAAGGCATGGAACCTATTCAGACATAAATCACCCAACCCTGGGCAGCCAAGGGCCTGGATCTAGGTACTAAAGAAGGTCCCTGAGAGCTCAAGGACTGAGTCGTGTTTCTTGGGTTCAAAATGTCACCCACATAGTCCTTCCCAGCCCCTCCCAGAATGAGACTGTACTGTATTTATACGATGACCAGGTTGGTCTAGAGGCTTTGGAAGCCATAGCACTGGTATCTGTAGACACCTGTATGGACCCCTCTCATTGCTCTTTGCCCTTGGACCTTGGTTTTAAACAGTTTTGTCCACCAAAATTTTCACGTTCCTCTTTTCTAACTGCTGAATGGCACACATACCCCAAGACCCAAGGCTTTTGTGCGCTTGATAACTGGTATCTCCTCGCTCGATTTAAATATAATGTTGGTCATCAGTCAAGAAATTCTGTATGCAGCGGTATAACAGAGGCAAATAATCAGCATCTCCTCAAGGTGGTCCTTGACTCAGCGACCAGATACAGGAATATTTAGGGAATAAGCTTCCAGGCCCATCCCTAAAGTGAAGAATCTCTCTGAAGCATTTAAGCCAATCAGCATGGCTTGAAAACCACAAATTTCATCAGGGCGAGTCCATTTCTAGCATTTATTATTCTGATTAACTCACTATAATTTCGTCAATGAAAACCTCTGCGAAATGTTAATTAGCATCTGGTGTGGATCAGAAATATGGATACTAATTGAGGCAGTTGGAGTCGTTACCTCTGGAGTGTGGCCTTCCTGATAAAATGCTGGATGATCCCCTCGAAGTGTGAATTCCTCATTAGGGAACTGACAGCCCCTAGAGTGTAGGTTAAAAAGGTATACATTCATATCACATTCCCTCCTCTAAAAGTATTTCAGAGAAAATTCTAGACATTATCATGCTGTCCACAGGAAGATCCCATCCATCTGTGGACCAAGTATAACTAAGTCTGGAGCATGAGACACATTTGCTAAGGAAGATGTCCTATCCCAGGTGACAAAAGCATTGTTTTCTATCTCAGCTGAACTTATTTTTTTAACTGTTTGGAAGGCATTCCAGAGTCCTCCCGGGTTTTGTGTGCACGTGTACAGTCATTCTAGGTTTTGAGGAAAAGAGGTGAAGAGCCAGGGCATCCCAGGAAAATGGAATAGGCGACACTCAGCCTTCAGCCTTGACCGTCCCTCCCGGAAACAGTGAAAAATTTTAAGTACTACAGAGTGGGACCTAGGAGTAGTTATAATTACTCCCTCTTCTTAGCAGACCTGATTCCTGACTTGGTTCAGGCCTTGATCTGATCCCCAAACTCTGATACCTGCCCTGAAGTGTTACCCCCTCCCCCATCTGCTCTTTCTGTGCGTGAAATGCGTCTCTAGGGATAGCGTCACTGCCCTTGCCCCTTCAGGCACTGGAAACCCCGGTTAAGTCATTCTCACAAATGAGGGCACGAGCAAACTCAGAGCAAACTCCGAACAAACGCCTGTCATTTGAAACTGGGTACAAACCTTCCTCCTGCTGAAATGCAATAGCAGGGCTTGCTGATCACAGAGAGCGGATGCTGGAGAAAGGGTCATGCGATTTTCCAGGGGAAGGTTTCCTCTTTGGAGGCCAGGATTTGGAGGGATAGCCATTACCAACCATGGAAGTGTGGCTGATCAAATTAAAGAAGGCGGTTTTTTAAATTCAATTACACCCTCAGTGGAAATGGTCTCACTAATGCTTGGGGAAAGAATTATACCCAGTCCATAAAGCCCAACACTTCTAAACCCAATTTTGCACATTATTCTAAAGGTTAATTCAAGATCTCTCTTCCAAATGGGAAGTTAAATACAGCCAATGGGAGGAAGGCATCCACTGTCTGACTGAGGAGTTTATCAGTCTGTAAGAGTTCATTAGTTTTAATTAGTGTAATCACTAATGTTGCATTAACAGTTTAGTGAAGGAAAGTAATTACTCACACATCCACTGTATTAGATGGGAAGATTAGAATTCATTTTCCAAAACGATTAGCATTTTGCCAATTAAAAGAATCCTTTTCTCCCTGCCAGAAGCCCTGTGACCTCACTCACCCAAAGATCGTTTCAATGAAACATATTTTACATCAGAAAATGGAGCAGGATGAGGTGAAGAATTAAGGCGGTGTTTATTCTTAGAGCCTTCTTGGGGCACAGCAAGGGCACGGGCTCGCTGAGTTTATAATATCGTGCTTTATTTGCACAGTCATTCACTTCGGTCCCTTTGGATGACGCCCCCCGGCTTTGTCTCTCCGCAGCAATTAAAAAATGAAAATAGGCTCGTGGAAGATGAGGCCAAAAGGAAGTAACAGAGAGTCCACGTGGAATGGCCATTGCTAAGGTCCTCTGGTTGGACAAGCGTGGGCCACTGGCCCCATCCTGGGCCCACAGGAGCCCTCTCAGGCACGGGGCTGTGTCTCTTGGGCCCCCTAATGCCTTCCCCTGAGACTGGTGCCATCTTGGTGCTTCGGATAGCCCTCCAGCACTATGGCCACCTCTGCTCCATCTCTACCGGCCTCCATCTACCCGGCCACACGGGACTTGTCCACTCTGCTATTTGCCCCATCAGCAAACCTTTGACCTCTTTTGTTAGAGCATCCACTCTTCACACCTTGCCCAGTGTAAATGTCGCTCCACCCTGACTTAGAAGAGCTACCTCCCCTACTTTGCCCTAGCACCCCCCCACATCCTGAAGTTTTGCATTCTATATTATTTTTTTTTAATATTTTATTTATTTATTTGACAGAGAGACAGCCAGAGAGGGAACACAAGCAGGGGGAGTGGGAGAGGGAGAAGCAGACGCTTAACGACTGAGCCACCCAGGCACCCCTGCATTCTATATTATACAAACTCATAGTGAGCTACGGAGGCAGGAACTCGGGTCTTACTCTGTGGGGGATTCTCAGCCCCTTGCACATATTAGGGGCTGCATCACACGTTTTTATCAAATGGCTAAATGAATTGTAGGCATGCATCTGTCTCCCACCTCTATCAGCCTAGTCAGATTTCAGCCCAGGAGGCCCAGTCCGGCCAGATCAGCAAATATCCCAGAGGAGGGAACTGAGACATTTGCGTACAGGTGGGCATTCCCTCTGCACCTGCGCCTCTCACCCAGCACCATTTTCAAAGGGAGCAGGTCCTTGTTGAGTGCAACTCTGGGCTCCCTTCTGGCGGGTCTCTGATTGGGTTTGGCCAATGGCTGGCAGGAGTTTGGAGGGAGGGAAGAAAGGGAGGCGAAGGTATTTCTTCCCCAGCCCGTCCTACTCTGATTTCACGTGTCTGATACTAGCTGAACAGAGCAGGTTGCGGGAAACGGAAAATGGATCTGGAGAAGGGCTTGTGGAGAATAATGAGCTCAGAGACCCATTTCTGAGATGGGAACTTCCGGATGGTCTGTTGTCATGGGTCGGTGTTGTGACAGGAGACCCCAGGGCAAGTGTGATGTTGGGGTCTCTAAGCCCTGATGTTGGCCTGTGCTCAGCCCAGGGTGCTCCGCAAGCGCAAAGATCAGCGGACCAGGACAGACAGAGGCAGGCACGGACTGAGGCCGAAGGCCACCAGAGTAACCCCCCAAAACCACATCGAAATGGAAATGCCATCTTGATGTAATACTTGATGTCGTTATTAAAACTGTCTTACAGGCATTATTTCATTTGATCCCCAAGCAACCCTTGAAGAGAAATATTTTGATAGGGAAACTGACCTAATCAGGCCTGCTGGACAAGTCAACAGTGAAAAAGACCGAAGTCTGCTGACTTCCAGTCTGTGATCTGTGTCACCTTTGACTGATCTGGGCTCTATTCCCAACTGCTCCCCTTACGAGCCCTGTGACTTTGGGCAAGTGACTCAACCTCTCTGTGTTTCTTCATCTGTAAGACAAATGTAGTATGTTTCTCTAGTGATTTTTGTAAAGACAAAGTGAGAGAGAGGAGCTTCTCAGAGGCTGGGAGAGGGAACAGTGCTTGGGGCTTTCCATGAGAGGCCGAGACCAGGCCGCCTTCAGCTTAGCTGCCAGGCCTGAGGCTGCTAGAACCATAAGCTTTGGACCTGCGGGGGGGCGGGGGGGGCTGGCCCCTGGCTGACAGAGTGTGTCAGCCCTGGGCTTTTGTACAACCCCAAGGGGTGGGAGGAACTCCCCCCTCGCCCACTGACCAAATGGTACGTGCCACCAGCAGGCAGGTAGGAACTAAGCCAGATTTAATGTCATTTTTTTTTTAAAGGGGAATTGATCTTTTCTGTGAAAAATTAAATGAAATAATTACGTAAAAAAACACCAACTTATTTGTTGCCTAATTCTTAGTAGAGCCTATATACTAGTTAGTTCCCTTCCTACATTTAACGCTAAAGGGTAGGTCAGGCTCATCACTAGCAGGATTCTGGAACACAGACTAGTCCTTCATGAGCCTGGTAGGCGTGCAGGACTGGTGACAGCAGGCTGCCCGTTAGCCTCCATCCAGGAACAGGGCGGGAACTACTGAAAGGGCCCCGGGAGCTCCCAGTCCAGGTCTGCTGCGTTCCCGGGGCAGAGCACGGAAACCGGCAGCTGGAGCTGACCACTCCAGGAGCAGAGCTAGTTTGACCCCCACCTGCCTCCAGGTCACCTCGGCCACACGGTGACCATCCCAGCACACCATGTGGGTGTGTATCTGCAGTGGATGGGGTGCCCCGGATGCCCTAAAGAGAGGAAAGCTAGCCTGGCCCCCACCATTAGCCCTCCTCGGAGCCCAGGCAGCTAGAAACTGTGGCAGCCGCCGTGGCCAGAGTTGGCAAGGCAGACCTTTGCCCTCACCCTCTGCACACTGGGGAGGGAAGGAAATGAGGGGAGGAGGCAAGGGCCCAAAGGCACCTGTCGTCCTTCTGAAAGGACTTGGGGAGCTAGGGCAGAAGGGACCCGGTGCTGGAGGCAGGGATAACCGAAGGGAGGGAAGGGGGAGCAGAGCCTCTGTGTGCAGAGTCAGGAGGCGTGCAAACAGACCCCAGTCTTTCGGTTACGAGCCTTGTGACCTTGGGACCATTACCATGGGAGCCCGTTTCTTCAGCTGAAATATATGAATCACAGTCCTCATGTCACACGGAGGACCCTTGCGAAAATCACAGTTAATGATATGCACGCTAATGTCTGTGCCCCCCACAGCCAGAAACGCAGTTTATTTTGCTCACAGCTGTACCCTAGCACCCTCTGGCCTGGCCATAGAAAGTATTCAATAAATGTCTACTGATACCTGATCAGAAGGGGCCATCACAGCTCCTGGTGGTTTTGAGGGTATTTGTGGACACACCGCCACGAGGAGCAGAAGGTCGGGAGAGTCTGAGGGTGGAGGGTGCCTCGAGTTGAGCCCCCCGGAAGCTGCCCTCTAGCAGTGAGCCTGGAACAGGACAGAAATGTGGCTGGTGAGGTAGAGCCCCAGGAATCAGAGTGAGGCCCCCTCCCTGGGAACAGTGGCCCAACTGCACCTAATCAGCTCTGCACCCCACCTTAGGACCCAGGAGAAGGGCACCCAAGATGGCACAACCGCTGGCCCCACGGGAGGGACAGACGGGCACTTACTGAAACTTTGTTCTAAAAATAATAGCAGTGATAAGAAAGGGAGGCAGAAATTCCATTGGCCTCCAATGCCTGCACAAAAATATTAACAGTATCAAAAAAGAAAAAAAATGTTTTTTTGTCCTTTATGACTAGTGACCATCATAATGCATGTTGAGGGGGGAAATTGCCTATTTGTTTCAGTATCTTATTAAAGAATCAGCAAGACATAAATATTGTATTTTCTTGGACTGAATTTTCAGAATCTCAACCACCCAAGGCATCTACCTCAATTTTTGGGTTGTTTTGTTTTGTTTTGTTTTAATGTAATATTAGATTTGGAAAATCCCTTTTTTCAGGGAAGAATCTTTTGCAGGAGCTTCTATTTTTAATTGGAAAAATTTAGATTCTATACCAAAATGAAATATCATGGAGAAGACTTAACAGTCTCAGCATCTAAATCTGGTAAAATACTCAAAACAATTAATTGTGCCTCATAAAAGTATTTGTCAAATCAGATAATCACAAGTGTTGGCAAGGATGTAGAGAAGTTGGAATCCTTTTACATGGCTGATGAGAATTATAAAATGGTGCTGCCACTTTGGAAAACAGTCTGGCAGTCTTCTCATCTTTTAAGAAATAAAGCTTTCTCTGGGTGCCTGGGTGGCTCAGTCAGTTAAGTGTCAGACTCTTGATCTCGACTCAGGTCATGATCTCGGGGTTGTGAGATTGAGCCCTGGGTCGGGCTCCACATTCAGCACACGGAGTCTGCTTGAGATTCTCTCTCTCCCTCTCCCTCTGGCCCTCCCCCTCCCCTCAAGAAAGAAAGAAAGAGAGGAAGGGAGGAAGGCAGGGAGGGAGGGAGGAAAGAAGGAAGGAAGGGAAGGAGGAAAGAAAGAAAGAGAGAAAGCAAGCAAGCAAGCTTTCTCTACCTGCACTGGGGAGTCTGCTTTTAACACTTGGCATACCTGGGGAGTCTCAGCGAGGCTGAGAGACTGGCCTCAGCCACTAACCCTCTGCTCTTTCTCCCACAGTATGTGTCCAGCTGCCGAGCCGTCACTCAGAGCACACCAGAGCAAGGCAACTTCCCCCCTCACCACCTCACCCACCACCACCGCCATCACCGCCCCCACCCGCACCTTCGCCACCATGCTCGCCCGCACCACCTCCACCACCAGGAGGCGGGGCTGCACGCCGCCCAGGTGACACCCTGCATGTGCCCCCTGTTCTCCTGCCAGTGGGAAGGCCACCTGGAGGTGGTGGTGCCCCACCTGCGGCAGATGCACAGGGTCGACATCCTTCAGGGAGCGGAGATTGTCTTCCTGGCCACGGACATGCACCTCCCCGCACCAGCCGATTGGATCATCATGCACTCCTGCCTGGGCCACCACTTTCTGCTGGTGCTTAGGAAACAGGAGAGGCATGAAGGGCACCCCCAGTTCTTTGCCACCATGATGCTGATCGGGACCCCCACCCAGGCCGACTGCTTCACCTATCGCCTGGAGCTCAACAGAAACCATCGGCGTCTCAAATGGGAGGCCACGCCCCGGTCTGTTCTCGAGTGCGTGGACTCGGTGATCACCGACGGGGACTGCCTCGTCCTCAACACCTCACTGGCCCAGCTCTTCTCCGACAACGGCAGCCTGGCCATCGGGATCGCCATCACTGCCGCGGAGGTCTGCTCCTCAGAAGCCGAGATGTGAAGCCAGAGGCCACCGGACGTTGGGGCGCAGCCACCCCGCACCCAGACGCTCTGCCTGTGTCCCTGGGAATCTCCGAATGCCAGGACCCCAGGCTTCTTTTTATTCTTCTCCCTCCTTCCCTCCTTCCTTCCTTTCTTTTTTTGTCTCAGGTACTTTGTGGTATTTAGCATTTGTCTGCCATGGGCATTATAGTAGGTAAACAGCCTGTGATTCAAGATCTTGGTGTGATGCTTGTCCTGATTTGTTGGTATAGCTTGATAGAGCATTTGTAATCCGATTCAGTCCGAATGGTTATGTCCTGCACCCCCAGTGCCCTTTTCCACTGCTTCCCACATGAGCAAAAGGCACCGAGACCATGAAGCAGACTGCTGGGGTTAAAAGGAGATTTAGTGTCCAAATCATTTCTTCCTTCTCTCTTCAGTCTATTTCAGACCAAGCGAACTCTGAAATGTGTGAGGGCAGCAGGTTGGGGAAGGGGACCTGGCCAGCTCAGAGTCATGTTTCAGACCAACCAGACACAACTCTGACACCTTCCCGGGAACTTTAGGGTCAGAGCTAAGCTGCCTGGACATGAGGAGATGGCCAGGGCATGAGGCTGGAGGTGACATCACATCATGAGGCTGCCAGGGTGACCTCTGTTGGCAGGCTGTTGTGAGCTTGCCATCAGCCTGGACTGTCCTTTCCTGTTCTGGAGTCAAAGTCCTCATGTTTATGGTGCTCTCTTGAAAACCTCTTCGCCCTCTGTCGAGCAAGTAGGAGAAAAGAACAGGCAAGATGCAGGGGAAGAGAAGCCATTGAGAAAAAAGATAAAATTAATCTCCCACCTCTGGGAGGGCGTTCTCTCTTCAGAGAGTTTTATTATCAAATTGTAAAATCCATCAATCCTTTCACTGGGGCCAAACTCTTTTATATCATGTGAAGAACCCACTTTACTCTTGATAGTCTGTAAACCAGAACCACAACTCAGCATCAAACACAAGGAATTGGGAGGGTGTGCCCAGGACCTCTGACCTCTGGAGGTCAGAGGTGGCTCATCCACCTGGGGTGGGGGAGAGGGGGGGCGTCCTCTTTCTTTTTCTTACTGTCTAAGAGCTCCAAGGGCCCCATTCAGCACACAAACATTGTCACTCGTCAACTATTATCAGCTCCCTGTTGCAGTGTGAATGAAAAGATGACAAAAATCTATCTTGCCTCTACATAGACTGCTTTCTCATATTTGCTTGTCAGAACAATTCAACACCTACTTGTAGAAGTCTCTCTTGTGTATTTGAAGAAAGTAAGCATGTTTAATCGACTTTGTCTCTTCTGTTCAAAGGTGAACACCTTTCAGCCTTCCCAGTAGACCCTCTTCTCCCTCCTGTTTGATGTTTCTGTTCTCTCCTTGCCTACTCTCTCTGGTCGCTGAAAAGCATGGCACCCAAACCCCACACAACGCTTGTTAGAACTGAGCAAGCCTTCCGCCACCCAGACGTCGCTCTCTGCCCCGTTCCCTCACCTCGGCCACCTCGGCTGCATCTGGGCAGGCCTCCAAGTGAGTACTTAGTTTCGGGCAACTTGCCCTGGCTGGCCATCAGCAGTCTTTTCCCCACCAAAAATAAGTGATCCCGAAACACAATACCCTCCCCCCCCAAATTAGGTAATCCTCCAGCCAACTGTGCTGCCAACCCACACCCCAAACACCGGAAGGGTGGGGCCAGTCAGTAGAAGATTTCATAATGCAGCCCCCTCTAGTCACACAGCCATCGCTGAGACCATGGGGCCAAGCTTTTGTTAGGTTGGAGCCCTGAGGGGGCCAATAAACATCACATCACCGACTGAGGCAAACATCAGGTCACAGTCGCAAGGAAAGGGTTGCAACCTGCTCGCTCTGTCGGAACATCCTCCCAGGGCACCAGCTCTGCCCTCAAACCACACAGACAGCCCGGGAACAAGCTGAGGCTGGTAGGCCAGCACTGGGAGAGACTCGCTCACTTGGTTCCTTCCTTTATCCCCAGGCCCTTCCCCAAAACCTCAGATCTCCTTGCCTGTAAGTTTGATACTTCAAGAAGCCGCAGTCCCTCCCCTGGTTTCTGATACTCAGCTACTCTGAAACATTTCTGTAGCATCACAGGTGCCCCAGAGAAACCAACAGACAAAACCTCAACAAGAATATAATTACAGTCCACAGGGGCCTTAGGATTCCTGCAAACATCACCTCTGCCTTCTTGTTGTGCTGTTACCTGAGCCAAAAGGGGAATAACTTCTGGTTATTATTGCACACAAGACTGTATTATGAATGGGTAGCCCCAGATAGGAACTTGTATTTTCAGTACTTAGGAATGTTTAGAATAAAGGGTAGAAATGTTTTATTTTCATCCATCAACGGTGCTCCCAAGAAGGCCTTTCTCCCCATAGCCACTTGTGAGGAGTTGAAGAAAAAAGAGCAAACCAAAAACAATGAGTGGAGAAGAGAAAACAGCATCAAAAGAGCCTGTGGTGGTGAGCTCTGGCATCACAAAACGGTCCCGCATTCCAGTCTCAGGCTAATCCTTAACGGCATCTTCAATATACTAGAAATAATAGAGATTCTGAGACATGAAATGACCTTCCCAAGGTCACACATCAAGTGGTTAGGGCCGTGATTAGAACCCGGCCAACTGACTGCAATTTGGTGTTCTTGAAAAAGGAAGACTGACCCCAGATATTCAGCAGTGTTCCCACCTCATCAGTGGACTATGGTCCCAGGGGTCAACCAGGTCTTTGTTCTGGGATACCTGAGGGTTCAGGGGGAGAGAAAGAGACAGGAGGGGATTTGCTTTTAAAGGCAGCTCAGCTTAAAGAACTGGTCAACCTGGAAGCAGGGGGTGGAGTAGGGGGCGTGGGAACCGGCTGTGGAGTCTTCCGTGTCCTTGAACGCATCACCCACCCACTCCAGGATCCTCATTCTTTGATTTCCCAGAGTCTGGAGTCCGTCCCATGAAGAGCCCTGGGATCCCAGGACCTCATTCACACCCAGGTGCTGACTTAATGACAGCTTCTAAGGGGTATCTGCATTTTAGAAGTAGGCCTGGGGAGAGAGCCCCACCTACAGCAAGAAATGAGTTGCTGGTACTTAAACTCCAGGCATCTGTGAGAATGATTTTTTTTTCAGGAGGTGTGGACATTCCTCCCCTGGAGGCTGTGCCTACATAAATAGTCGATGCTGAAATGGATGTCAGCCCATACAAAGAAGATTATCTTTAACAGTCTTTGCATGAACCTGCCTCTGAAATAGATCCCATCACTACCCATGGCTACTTCTGACACTTTAGAAATGGGCCAGGTTAATAATAGTAACAGGACTCGTGGCTACCATTTATTGAAGCTTTACTGTGTGACACAGTAAGTTGAATACTTTGAATATATTATTCTCATTTCATCCCCATAACAACCTTATGAAACAGGTACTATTATTGTACTGGTGAGAAATTAAGCTGAGAGAGTTTGGACCTTGTTTAAGGTCACACAGCCAGCAAATAGTAGAGCTGGGTCTGGAACCCACATGTCTAACTCCAAAGTCCAGGCCAATATCAACTCGCGCTATTTCTATGAATTCGTGGACCCAAGGCTCAGAAAGTCTGAATGGCATAGAGGCCTTTTAGGACTAACCATGCCCTTTCGTTTCTCCTTTTTCCCACTCTTCTCCCAGCCCAAGACAGGCTGGTGGGCCAGAGTTGGTTTGTATACCAGTTGTTAAATGTTTTAGGAATTCTGCAAGCGAAGCACAGCCGTGACTAAGAATTAAATTATATAAATGTACAATTAGTTATAATAAAAACAAAGGTAACAACTATTCAAAACTCCTCACTTCCTAATTATTTCACTACTCTTTCATTTTCTGTGCTCGAGATTATTTACATCTACCATAATTGTCTGGCGAACATATCACACAGTGATGCGCTCCCAACTCCATACTGAGTGACGTTACAGCAATAGTTTAAAATTGGCTGTGGTGGTAGTGTTTACACGACTGGAAATTGGCAAATGTGATAAGCCAGGGCATTTCCCCCTTGGAGAACTAGCTGTTAAACATTTACCGAAACATCTCTTTTGCACAGAGTCTGGAGGAGAGAGGACTTTGGAAGGAGAAGTAAAACTCTGTTGGCCACACTGACAGGGACACAGATCATGGCCAAGCTAGAACAGCGAATTATGGGGAAAACACGATCTGTTCTGTAGAAAGGAGTCTGGGGCTTCTAAGCAGCTTCAGGGGCATTCCCTGCCCTACTCCAGACCCTGCTCGATTGCTGTTAGCGCAGGAAGTTCTATCTGATGACTTTCATGGAAAAGTCATAGCTCCACGAAACCAGCTTATTGGCCATCCCAATCCAAAAAGTAAAATCAAGCTCTACAGGACTGGATGATCCTGTTACTTGTTCTTACAGGTCATCTTTCTTATCTCTACATGTAGACCAAAACCTCGTCTAAAGAAATATTTTACTTTGGAAAGAAGAAAAGAAAAAGAAATACTTTACTTTGAAATTAATGATTGGAAATATCCCACATCTGAGAAGGGCACAGTGAGCAGTGGTTTCTAGCATCACATAAAATGTGTTACCACCAAAGTAGGACCCTTACACAGCACAAAGCTGAGGGACAGAAAAGGCAATGAGTCAAGGGACGTCACGTAAAGAACAGAGCCCAGCACCTTACTTTCCTACTCCAGCTACTTCACTGCAACCCAACAAAGGATCCTGTTCACAATCCATAGCCTACTCTACCTACTCTCACCAATACTCTTTCTAAATGAAGGGCATGGTTCCTGCTAGGGTAAAAGTCACAGGAAACTCCAGGCTGTGTTTGGAAGCAGACAGAACCTCAAGGTCAACAACGAATCAGTTACTCTGATGCCAGTGGTTTCGATGTGGGGGAGGGAAGAACTGATGCTTGCTGATGCTTCCACTTAGATTCAATTTCTGGCAGAAGGTGAAGGGACTGGACGTCACAAAACTGTGCTTTGATTAAAAGTTCAACTACAAATAGCATCGAAAGTAGAGTCTCCCAGTAGATTGTTAGATTTTCTGATTATTCGTTCCGAAAATTTCCTTCAAGAACTAGGAGTTCTCCATTGTGTTAACCTGGAGAACGGCCAGCCAAAAAAACCTCACCGAAAAGAGATCCAAGAGGCCTGTTGTAGATAAGCATTGATTCTTTTCTCCCAAATCAGGCTATCACATGGGTTACCTACATGAGTTAGAGTTTGTCTTTTCCAGTATTGTATGAAAATATTTTACCTTGAGTACTGTAAACACTCTCCTCTCTTTTTTTTTTTTAACCTTTTTTTAGGGTATTGACATAAGAAAAAGAAATCCAGAATCATTTTACTTACCCTGAATTATTGATGTATATATACTTTTCTAGGCTTTCTGATGATGTTTAAGTCACCAAGAAGCAAACTTAGAATGCTCATTTACCTCTATCCTGTCTCCCATGAAGAGTGTCATTAAAGTGCATTTGATATTGTTTTCCTGAATCCTTTGGAGTTATTTTTTGTTGGTGGTGGTGGGGTTTTTTTGTTTGTTTGTTTTGTTTTGTTTTTCTCCCCACAGGCTACTGTGCAACATGCGGGAACAGAAATGAAATACTACAAGGGAAAGCAATTACCAAAAATTCACCAGCTGCCATTTTTGACTTATGTTTCATTATCTTCCTCCCCTTTTCATTGTTGCCTCTATTTGAAAGTCATAATCGGATGTAAGGAAGAGAGTGCTACTAGAGGTGAATAAAAGCCCTGGCAACTCATTTGCCCGCTAGGTGCAGCCCCGAGGGGACCAAAGCTGCTCTCACTGGATTGCAAAGAAAGAGACAGGCGTTTGCTCCCCTTCCCTTCCTTCCTGTGCCCCTTATCTCGGCTCTCCCCTCCTTTAGCCTGACAACAATGTCCCTGAAATTTACTTCTGGGCCTATCAGATCAGTTGTCAAGGGAGCCTTCACGGTTTAATTCTTTAATTTCAGGCCACTGTTAGTTACTCGCAAGATCGGGATTGAGCAAGCGTACTAATCCTATTGCCTGTCAATTCACGTTAACCTCTATCTTCTTCCCTACCTCCTTATTCCCAGAACCTGTTTCATGCTCTCACAAAGGCTTACAGACACGGCCTTGAATTGATCTGAGGGATCACACACTGACCACATGGCCGGCATGAATATTCATGAGCCAGGTGACTTCTCAGGCCATGGCCTCTCTCAGGACAATTCTGCGTCCCATGCTGTTCCAGATAGTTGCCCCTTCCCTCCAAAACCTTCAAAGCTGTGCAGGAAGGTTGCTCGGTGCTAGAGCGAGACTCCACTGAAAGAAGGGAGAAGCTGACCCGCCTGAAACTCAACAGGGGAGGGAAGCCCGGCCCTAGCCCCATTCCGGGATCTGGGGTTTTTGTTCCCAGACTTTAGCGTGTTTAAGACATACCAGGAGAACTTAATTTCTGGGCCCCGGAACCAGAGATTTCTGACTCAGGAGGTCCAGAGTGAGACCCAGGATTCTGATTTTTAACACTCTCTTCTCTGGGATTCTGCTAAGGGTCTGGCTGACCATTCAATTCTCAAATCCAGAGCTGAGCTCACTGGTGAGAAAACCACAGAAAACCAAGGAGCCGATAAAGACACCTGAAGAAAAGAGCTGGTCCTTCCATAAGAGCAAGGAAAGCAGGAGAAGAGGTGACGGGTAAGCGGCCAACATTTCATTCTGATGGAGAAGCAGTAACCACTTAAGGAGACCAGAAAGGACAGAAGAAGGGAATTCGGTAGGAGTTCCCTAAAACCAAGTAGTAGAGGGAACTATTCGTCCATCATTCAGGGCCAGACGCAAAGGGCAGTGGCGACAGAGGCGCAGGAGAAGTGTCTATGCAGGCAGGATGCCAGAGCTCATCAGCCATGACCCGCGGCCGGGCCCGGCTGAGGGAGGCCAGCGCAGGATGATCCCCAGTACCGAGTGTCACCCAGTGACAACCCCTGCAGCCTGGCGCCCAGGAAAGGACTGTGTAAATCTTCCCAGGAGCACAGAAGGGGCTCATCTGTAAATCCCTGCCAGGTTGGAATGATAATTCATATTTAAATCTCTGTTCCCAGCGCTGACAGAGAGTTACCTGGCAAATCCCCAGGGAGGCATGTATTTATCCTGCAAATCTCCCCAGGATGCCTGAGCAGGGTCACCCTTTCAGGGCCCTCCGTGGGGAATGTGAATTATCAGGACACTTTGTGAGGCAGCTCAGAGCTAAGCTCCACGTAAGGCTTGCCTAGGGGGTGAGAGGAAAGGAAGTCACTAAACTGCTTTCTTCTTAGCCTGGGGGAAGACAAGATGTCCTCTGCACACCCTCTGCAAGGGGCCAACGGGAAAAGCATCTCTTAAGGATCCGAGTTCGGGGCGTGGATTACCACCCATCTGGGAGGCAACTACCTCTCCCATTCTCTCCTCCTCCTGGGCTTCAGTTCCACTTTCTTTAATACACAGGAGATAGACATTTTTTTATTTTTTAGATTGGACCTGGCAATTCTGGGAATTACAGATTTTAAAGAATAAAACAGGGGCGCCTAGGTGGCTCAGTCGGTTAAGCGTCTGCCTTCGGCTCAAGTCATGATCCTGGGGTCCTGGGACAGAGTCCCACATCGAGCTCCCTGCTCAGTAGGGAGCCTGCTTCTCCCTCTGCCTGCCACTCCCCCTGCTCATGATCTCTCTCTCTGACAAATCAACAAATAAAATCTTTAAAAAAATAAAGCAATCAAACAGGAAATCAAGCTACCCTAAAAGCATCAAAATGCTTCCAGATCATTCAAAAGGCAAGCCCAGCTGCTTTCGGCAAACAGTGACAGAGGGTCCTAGGCTATTGGGGCAAACTCAAGGAAACTCTCCTCAAAGGCTCATGCTTTCCCTAAACATCCACTCTGCTTCTTCACCAACCCAGGAAAAGTTACTCTATAGACAAGGAGAATCAGAAAAACCCTTATCACGGGGCAGGTTTAGAGTAGGGGTTACGCTCTGAGGAAGAGGCTCAGTTGCGGAATGGGCTCTAGTGGGGAGACCGCAGAGACTAGGGCTGTGTAATAAAGTATGGGACGCCCAGTTAAATTTGAACTTCAGATAAACAACAGCAACAAAAAAATTTAGTGTATCTTTTGCAATACTCAATAAACATACTTATACTAAAAAAGTATTCATTGTTTATCTGAAATTCGAATTTAACTGGGTGTCCTGTATCTTATTTGCTAAATCTGGCCAACCTAAGAGGGAAAGAGCCCATAAAGTACATTCATTTTATTGTGAGTACAGGTTGCTATCCAGAGCAGGCATTCAGGAGGGAGGGATCCCCCCCCGCCTTGTAACTTTGCCCCTAATTTGGGCAGCCAAGGATGTGGCCAATTCTCTCTGGCCACAGAGCTGGCGGGGCTGTTTTCCTTAGGCCCTGCGGCCGCATCCACGGTGGGCTTGTTTCCTAGGTGGACATTGCAGAGGGGGGCGGGGTGTGAAACCAGACTCTGCTTCTTACCAAGACCAGATGGCTTCAGATCCCCGAGTTTCAGACATACCTGGGCAGAGGGAAGCCATGGCAATTTGAAATAGTTCCAAGTCTTTGTGCCCCGCTAAGAAGAGCGTTTCAGGACGGGATGTGTAGGTGCCTTTAGTTTGAACAACAAAATGCTGTTGAATGCCTACTGTACGTTGGGCTTGTTGGAGGATACAAAGGGAAGAGAAGATGTGGGCCTTGCCCTTGAGGAGCTTCTCAGGGTACTTGAAGCGACAAAATGGATGCACTTACACCTGCATCAAGCAGCGGCCCAGCGGTCCTGCAGCTCGTGGGGAGCGGCACAGGAACAGCGGCGGGGCTGGCTTGCGTGGGTGCGTAGATTCGACCAGAAGGCGCCAGTGAGCCCAAATGGGCTAGACAGTTTATTATTTCCAGCTGTCAGAACATTTTGGTCCAGGTTCCCTGAGCCCCAATTCTAACAGGATGATGCAATGAGGTCCAGGTGTTGCCTTGCACATGAAGTGGGAACGCATTCTAGGAGAGAAACCCTGAGATTAGGAGACTCTACTCTTATACAGGGTTGTCAGCAAACCTGCCCATTCTCCCTTCTGGAGAGAGAGATTATTTTTATTAGCCTGGAATGTAATACCTCTCTGAGAAGGAAATACGTCCTTCTTTACTACCCAGGGATGTAAATAAATTGGCTCTAGAAGGAGTTGCTATCTCCATGCTTCTATTGATATTCCTGAGAAGAGTTCTGGAGCAAATTGGCTCTTCATGCCTCAATTTGTAAAAACATGAGATATTCATGAACAATTGTCTGCCAACAGCAACACAGAGCTTTATATAATGAAGAGTCAATACAATGATTAAGACTTTACTGATGTGGTTTGAGGAGGAGCTTGATGGCAGCTAATATAATTAAAAATGCTTCAGGGAGTGGCGCCTGGGTGGCTCAGTTGGTTAAGCATCCAACTCTTGGTTTTGGCCCCAGTCATGATCTCGAGCCCTGCATCAGGCTCCACACTCAGTGCAGAGTCTGCTTGAGATTCTCTCCTTCTCCCTCTGCCCCTCCCCCAACTCATGTGTGCTTTCTCTCTCACTTGCTCTCTCTCTCAAATAAATAAATAAAACCTTAAAGAAAAATGCTTCATGGATAAAGAGGAACTTGAAATTGTCCCTGAAGAATTTATAAATAATATCCAAGATTACCAGCCCATTTTATCCACTAGAGAAAGGGTTGGCAAACTCTTTATATAAAGAGCCAGACAATAAATATTCCAGGTTTTGCAGACCATATACCCTACACATTACAACTATTCAGTTCTGTCATTGTGATGTGAAAGCAGCCACAGACAATACCTAAATAAACGAGTGTGGCCGTGTTCCAATAAAACTTTATTTACAAAAACATGCAGAATGATTTTGTCCCATGGGTTATGGTTTGTCAACTTCTACACTAGAACACACAATTAACATTCAAACAGATGCAGTGGATGATCAATTGTTGGAAATGGTGGAAGGGGAAGAGAGTTGGATAAAGTACTGAATAAGGACAAGAGTAATAGAGGAAATACCCAGACTAGGTAACTCCTGGAGTTCTTTATCACTCTGGAATTCCCTAATTATTTAGGGATTTGGTAGAATAACTACAAACTATATAGGCACTGTGAGCTTTCTCTCAAATGTGAGGATGAAGTTAGAGTACTGTTAGAATCTTTATGTATTCATCTTCAAGATTCTAGAAGAACTAGAAGATTCTAGAAGGCCTCCGGCAGCCTTGCTCATATGATAGCTACTGGATTCCCTGAAATAAGTGATGAAAGGGACTTTGAATCTGACGGTCAGTGGCCTGTCCCTAACACTAGGATTAAGCTTAATCCTAACAATGAAGGGGAGTACACTGATGGATAATTCTGCAAGTAACTTCCCTGAGGCAGAAATCAATCAAAATACAAAGGTTTTGTCTTGGGAAATCCAGTTCATTATAAGAGATAAAGAGTTTGGAATATGATAGTATGTAGTACTACTCAAATACCTTCTCAGTTTTTAAATATGTACCAGGATTCGTTTTAATCACGTATGGTAAAATGACAGACATGGAGACAACTGCCTTTGAAAGAAAAATGTATTGCTTACAATTCCCAAGAGAAGGGGGCATACCATGCCATGCAGGGCCATGCAAGGTAGCCCCAGGGTTGATCAGGAGACAGGAGGGATGGAAAAGCATGGGCAAAAGATTTGAATGTGGGTTTTTTACAGGAAGGAATGGATGTTACAAAGTAAACATCGAGCAGGTTTAGGATTGGATAGTTTCAATCGTTTCAGTGGGCTCTAGGCTACAAAGGTGGTCGGGGATAGTGTCAGACTTGAAAAACCTGATAAAAGAAATAGGGTTGGGGTGTGGATTCAGGATTGGTTGGTTTGCATGTTGAAGGCATGCTCATAGGCAAGTTGTTTGCTATCTCTAGGAATTAGCTGACTTTGGGAGGGGCAGTCACCTCCCTAGGTGCTCAAGACCTCAAAGTATCAAAGCATCCTAAACTGCAAAAAATAAAAACATGATTAATATGCCCAGCCCCTGGAAAAGTTTTTTCTAAGGGTCTGTACAGAAGAAAGTACATCCTAAAAGAGTTGTAATCTCTTGGAGAAGGTCATGTGGGCTGAAAGAGTTGTAATCTTTGTAGAAAATTCTCCCTTCACACTCGGGTGGTTCATGTACAGATTGTGGAGTGAGACCCAAACTAAGGCAGTAGGAGCAGCAGGGCTTAGTGATAGCCAACAGGCTTTCAAGAAGACAGCAATCCATAAGGCAAAGTTGTTCAGCCTATGTGAATGGTGTCCTTTGTACAATCTCAACAGCTGTACACAGTAGCCTTGAGTGTGAACCACCCAGGACACACAGGGAAGGGGAGGATATATCAGCCAAGTTGTAGACAGTAGAATCTAGTTTAGCTAGTTTAAGCGGGAAGTATATTAGGAAATTCACAGAAAGTTCAGAGTCACACAGAGGGAAACAGAGCCAGAGAAAACTCTCGGCTACAGTACGGAATTTTCTAGCAGAAATACCACTGTTGTTACCTTTTGCTGCTTGACATTTTGGTGCTAGGGACCAAACACTAGGCTCAGAAGCTGTCACAGCTGCCCCAGAAGAGGGAAGAGGAGCAAAACAAGCCACTCCAAAATATACCTGTAGGAGTTCAGGACATGCCCCCCGCCAAAATATCACTTTGGTATACTGATATTTTGAGCTGTAGGTGCTTAAAACACAGCAAATGCAGGGAGAGGTTTTCTCTGAACTCCCCTTATCTGCCTAAAGACAGGTCCTCCAAAAGGAACTCAGTTGTCATAAATGCCCTCCCCCAGAGTTTCACCAATGGGGGAAGACTGACTCTTATCATGGAGAGGAGACTTCAAGTCAACACCATACTCAGACAAACTTTGTCACAAACTATCATAACTCCCTACTACTTTTTTTTTTTTTAAGATTTATTTGTTATTTGAGAGAGAGAGAGAGGGAGAGAGGGAGAGAGCGTGGGTAGGGGAAGGTCAGAGGGAGAGGGAGAGAGTCTTAAGCAGATCCTGATCTGAGTGCAGAGCTCGAGGCGAGGATCAATCTGATGACCCTGACATCAAGACCTGAGCCAAAAACCAAGAGCTGGACTCTTAACTGACTGCACCACCCAGGCGCCCCTACTCCCTACTACTTTTCTAAAGGCCCATTCATCATTATGAAAAATCATTCCCTTTTCCTAAGAGGCCTAAATCCCTCCTTTCCTTTCCCTATTAAGATGGTATTTAACCCTGAATTCTTTTTTTTTTTTTTTTTTTAAGATTTTGTTATTTATTTGTCAGAGAGCACACAAGCAGGGGAAGTGGCAGGCAGAGGGAGAAGCAGACTCCCTGCTGAGCAAGAAGCCTAATGCAGGGCTCCATCCCAGGACTCTGGGATCATGACCTGAGCCAAAGACAGATGCTTAACCAACTGAGCCACCCAGGTGTCCCTTAAACCCTGAATTCTAAAGCCACCTGTTTGGCTTACTCGTATCTCCTGAGTATCTCCCATGTATACATGAGGTATACATATTAATAAACTGCTTTTCTCTTGTTCATCTTTTAGTCCAGGAGTCTCAGCTAAGAACTCAGAAGGGTAGAGGGAAAATGATTCCTCCTCCCCTGCAAGAGCCAGATGTCCCTTCCTCCAAGCCTGCCTAAAGATCAAATCCCTAAATTACACGAAGAGCCCTAAATGCCAGGAAAACTACAAGGTACAGGTCTTAGCTTTCAGACTCAGCTTTGGTCAAGAAGGCAAACTGAAAGCGGACTGGCGTCTGCGCTAAACACATCAACCGAAGCTGTCACGGTAAAGAATGACAGAGTTTCAGGAACAAAACTGGTGATAAGCAGCAGCAGCTACCACTGGAATTGTCATCTGAGTTCTAGACTGTTCCCATGCTGGTGGGGCCCGGGGAACAAGGGCTTAATAATCTGCCCTGAGAAGCACCAAAACCCTTTAAGTAGACTGCATTTTGCCAATAGACCTACTCCTGAAACAATGAATGAATTCACATTCTAAGTGCCACATATAATATTTATTACTGAAAGAATCCCATTGTGAATCCTTTTGCAAAGTGAGTAACTGGGCTTCTATATTTCTTTCACGTTAAGTGAGATTTAATATATTGAGCTTTCTTAAATCAAGGTATACCATCCCCTTGGAGCCTTTAACCAGAACATCACAAATCTCATGAAAGGAGGCCATAAAAAGTCACAGTTTTGACATAACAGGCCTGACATAACTGCAGATGGAAACTGGCAACTGTCAATGCCATTGTCAGCTCCCTGCCTTCCAAAGTAAGAGCTGGAACTCATCAGCTTGGACATGGAAGGAAAGCTCTGCGTAACTTTAATACCTGGCCGTGTCCACTCAGTAGCTAAACTCCTCGGAGTACCAACTCACATGTAGATCTCAGGCCCGACCTGTGTGCTGTAAATACCAACGTGCTGGATGGGAGACATAGGTACTTAATGCTCTCATAAAAAGCAGCATGCAGACGGTAATTAATGCCTCACCCTGTCCTCAACATGCAAAGCAGAATTTCTACAGTGGCAGCAACTCTGATTTCTGATTTCCTTTTAAAAATTTTTGCCCAGAGAGCTGGAGGCCAAAAGCGGCACATTATGAAAGATTTCTCTGTCAGCTCCCTCAAACCTCAGCTCATAACGGAGATTGGTTCTCGTTAACAGATTCAGGTACTCCTTCCCCAGTGTCTTGTCAAATAGCAGCACAGTGAAAGCAAGAAGAGAGGAGTCCACACTCACACACAACTCACAAGTCCAATGGTGGGGAGGGGGCTGGTTTATTACCCTGTCTGGAGCAGAATCAAATCATTTATGGACCATTTAGATGCAAATATCATTCATTTAGCAAACACGCTGCATATGCAGACAATTTAGCCAAACAATGGATCTAAAAGGACATCCCCACTAATCTTGGAATATCAACTGTGCCTTTTCAAAGGGGATTTGGATTTTCTCTGAACTGATCAAACTTGACAAGTAATTTCTACCTAATGTTCAGGCTAGCCTCTTCTCTCTTCACCATCTGTAGGTGAGAAATCCTATTTTCTGCTAGTGACGTGGTAATGCAAAAGGCTACAGATGCAGGTTAAAGAAGAGGAGGAGATTTTTTTGCCCACGACTATGTCGCCACAGAAAATAAAACCATTCTGAAGGATCTATTTCGTTTGGTTGCTTTGAAATTACAGCTTCCATTCGACACATGCCCCATCCCCCAACCCATTTAAGCTTCCTGAGCTGTTGCAAGAGAGGAAGCTGGGAAGAAATCTAAGCCATCTTTGTACAAAGAGAGTGTTCTCCGTACCTGCTCTCGGAGAAGAATGTCTCCGTCCCTGCCCGGGAATTGTAAGAGAGTAACTCTCTGAATCAATGAAAACCATATTAGGGGAAAAGACACCAAATTTGAAAACTCACCCCATCTTGGAGTTTACTATCAAAATGTCAGCTTGATTCAGTTGTACAAAACAACTGGGTGAATGGGAGAAAGGCAAGGTAATAAGCCCAACAGGTCAGAGATATAAAATGGAATTAGATTAATTTTTCCCCATCATGGGCTTGGAGGGAGGGACTGAGGGGCTGTGCCGTGGGGGAAATGAGCTCTGAACCTGAGCCTATAAGTATTCTAATCTCAGGGCTCAGGCTGCACATGGATTTCTATGCTGGTACTCTGTGATGGACCTTTTTTTAAACAAACAAACAAACACATATTTTTCTTTGTCCATATCCAAATGGAGAGACGATATTTACAATCCACCCACCGCCTCTTGGAGAAGCCTTAGCCCAAGAGAGGCCTCCTCGGCTACCAGGGGATCCTTTGGCCTGGTCCCTGGAAAACAATAATTAAATTGCCCCTGAATCCTTTAACTAGGTTACCTCCATTTAACTGCACGGCCAACCAACGCCTAGATTCCCCTGAAAATGATAAAGCGGCAATGCTGTGGACCAGAAACACTGGGCTAGATGCCTTTTAAATGTCTTAAGAAAAAAAAGCCCTTGGTTTTTTTTTTTTTTATTAATTCAACAAGCCTAGTAAAATTAGGGCATAATTCTCTAAGTAGAACTCAAGTCACATGAATTGCCACTCACTCTCCTCTCTCCCTAGCTCCGCTCCCCCAGCCACCTCTCTGCGTGTGTGCCTGCGCGTGAATGCACACATTCTGTTCGCGTGCTCGTTTCCCACTCCCCACTCCTTCCAAGCACCCAGACTCTTAAAATCTGCCGCTCCTACTTCATTAACTTCCAGTATGTTCCTTTCTGGGTTCCAGCGTCATCCCTCACAACTACTTTTCTTGGCTCTTTCAAGTTACAAGCTACCACCTTCCTGCCAGATACAGTCGCCTCTTTCCAGACTTCGTTTTACCCAAACTCTCTGTCACATTTGACGCCGTGGATGCTCATGGATTTCCAGGAAATTCCTAAACGCCACAGTGAAGCTCCTCTAGGCACCTCATATTTGGTTCACGCAGGTCAACATGGACCTGCATCCTCTACCAGCCAGGGGGCATCCCCAGCAAACTTGGCATCCTTGTGTTCCCTGCCTTAGGAAAGGCTGCACTCTCGGTCACCTGGGGCATCTTCCCTTTTCCTCCGCAGGCTTCTCCAGTCCACCTTGGCATCCTCTGGATCTTTCTCCTACCCCACTGGTTCTTCAAGTCTTGTCCCATGTTTCAGAAAATTCCATCACAAACGGCAGTATCACTCAAGGTATGCAAATTGCCACAAAGATGCTCCACACGATGTCATGTTGTATTTGCAAGGTGGCGCCTTCACAGTGATCTTAGTATGGGTGAAAAGATCTGACTGGTTCCTGTTGAAATGCATGTTATTTGACAGTAAATAACTTTCTTGCTGTTTCTCCTTTATATTACGCTTAGTGCCTGATACTTTCTGAAGTTACGAGAGTCGGTTGGTTATATTATTTATGAACTTCATTTCAGATGGGGTTGATAAATACTGCTCGCTTACAGCTTGTATTTAATGTTTCTTTCCCAGGCCCACCACTTCTTTCCAAGTTCTTCCCCAGATCCTAAAATTAATTACTATCCATCCCCTACCCCGTTCCCCATGTGGCGTCTCCAGTCTGCCCTTTACACTGCCGGAAAGATGACCTTGACACAGCACACATCAGACCACGTCGCTCTCCTCCTTCACTGTCTGTCCCGGCTCCCCACTGTTCTGAGAGGCAGTTCTAACTCTCCAGTGTGGCGTGTACAGTCGTCACAATGGGTCCCTGCTGCCTTTCAAGCTGTGTCTTCCATGTGTCCCACCACACACGCTATGCATCAGTACCTAGGATGAGCTTACTTCTCTAGACCTTTGCTTATGCAGCTCCCTCCCCTGGAACTCCCCTTCTCCCCTATCAAGCCTCCAAGCTTCAGTAGACAGTCACTCCTCAGTGACGCTTCCTTGCCCCCAGATCCCCTACTCTTCCTGAATGCTTTACATAAGCCCCATTCGAGGGCCCAGTTCGTCCCTCCTTGTACCAGTTGAGTTGTTTGCATACCTCTCCCCTAACGGGTGTGTCCTACGAGCCCGGACTGTCCCATCTATCTCTGGATCCCCCTCCGTGCCTAGCACTTCGACAATGCCTGCCCAAGAAATGCTTCCTGAGCTGACTGAAATAGCCAATCCTGCTACGCTCAAAATATTTCTGGAGAAAGACCAGTTGGGTGAGCCTGAGGGAAGGGAAGTCTTGAGAGCCCTATTAATGGAGCTAAATTCAGGGCTTAGAGCTCTGCCAGGAAAGGCCTCAGACATTTCCATCCTGTTATTTTAACAGAAATTAAAAGCACACGTCAATAAAGCAAGGGAGAATAAATGCGGCACTCCCTTCAGAGGCCATACTGCATGCCAAATCGGCTTCCAGAGCTCGGTTTCATAGCAACCCCACCATCACCTCTATTTCTGCCCTGGAGGTCCCTCCCAGGGGTACTGTCAGAGTCTGGGTGACTCTACTGCCAATGTTCTTCCGGCTACAAGTGGGGTCCACAGAAGCCATTCAGCAGTGGGCTTCAGGCCAGGGGTGCTCAGGGGGAAAAAGCTCCCCGCGGTCAGCTCTCACCAGTAACGACGCACGCTGCCATTCACCTGTGTGCATCCACAGTCACCTGACCCCCACCTGAATCCTTCCCAGTGCGCGTCCCCAGTCTGCCCTCCCTTCTGTCTCCCAGCTCTGCCTACCTGGCCCACTCTGATCCTGCTCCCTCCATCAGCCTCATCCACCTGTCTTCCCTCACTCTGTTCTCCTGCAGCTTTCAGGCCCTGGGACCCGTGCGACATCCTCTCTCTTCAGGGTCCTCACGCTGTTGCCTCTGCCTGGAATGCTCTCCCTCCTGCCCACCGCCCACATTTACATGAATAACTCTCACTCCTTCTCATGCCTCAGGGGGTCGTGCTTGACACCTCTATTTTAACGTAAGGCTCACGCAGCTTTTTTTTTTTTTTTTCAGATTTATTTCTTTTAGAGAGCACATGGGGGAGAGGGGCAGAGGGAGAGGGAGATTCTCAAACATACTCCCCACCCAGCACGAGGCTCCACCCTATGGCCCCGAGATCATGATCTGAGCCAAAACCAAGAGTCTGACACTTGACTGACCGAGCCACCCAGGTGCTCCAGGCTCACACGGTTTTAAAACCCTCTGCCACACAACACTCATTACACTTGCAGTACCTTGTCTTGTGTTTCTTTCCAGATCTGCGTTTGTTCACCACAGTATCCCCAGGGCCCAACACAGGGTCTGGCATGCAAGAGGAAAAGCCATGTAACTATTTGCTGAATTGAAATGAGTTGCCTGCCTGGGTGGCTCTGCATATTTCATGTGAGTACCTACCACATGCCTGACATTGTTCCCAAAGTGTTGAAAAACAGCCCTGAACAAGGCGGAAGAATCTCTGTTGTCAAGGGCCTTCCATTACAATGGAAGGAAATAAATTTTAAGACATAAACAGATGAAAAAGGAATATGATTATTTCCACTGGTGATGTTTTTGAAAAAGTTATAATCCTCCCTTTCTTCATTAACCTCTTTAGGTTGTCAAAGTTACATAAGATCCAATTCCGTTGATGCCCATGATCACCTAATATGGGGGATCACAAAATGACAGCGATTGTAGCTGAGATGAAGAAAGACTGATGGCCTTTGGGTGGACAGCCCAGGTGTTTGTTCCCGCCCCCCTCCCGCCCACACCACACTCCTCTCCTGTCACCCCTTCATCTGTGCATATCATAGCTCCGTCCAGCTACTCTTCCTTTCCAGTCATTCACAGATGTCTCTGTCCCCAGGTGTTAACAGCAAGGCAAGGACCACCACTTCTTCAACCCTTGCACGTGGCCCAGCATCTAGCAGGAGCTCAATTGACATTTGCTACTTTTGATAAAGCTGAATTTGAAGGCTCGTGTGGCAAAATGTAAGTCCAGAGGAATACAGAAAGCAAAGAGCAACGTGACTTTAGCAAACGCTGAGAAGAGAATTCCACATGATTCACCTCCTGGCTTTTGTGACACTGGGTCCCTGTCAGCAGATTTGAGGATTGGCGGGTGTGATGTTGGTACAATTCTGTTGTCACTCAATTATCCTAGCTCTTTGGTTCGCTGTGCTCCCTCTCCATGCCTAACCCCAGATCCACCACCTGGGTTGACAGAAACCTCCTCTGGGGCCCATCAGGGACACGCTGCCTACTCACACAGGTTCGGGAATCCTGCAGTCACCTCAGAATCTGGTAAGTGTGGCTCCACACAAGCTGTCACCATTCCTATATAAGTCAGAGCCAAGCCTGATGCACTGGGGATGTCCCGAATGTGAAGCAAAGCAGGAGCATCTTGAGAGCCTAGATTAGAAGGTGAGTGGCTTTTCAAGAATGTGACATCAAGTTGTCCTATTTCTCTGCCCCATGGGGGAAGAGGGGCATCAGACAGAAAGGAGAGGGAGAAAGAGTACACTGTTAATACTCAAGGGGGTACGGGTGTAAGAGGAGAGATTGAAGACACGGTGAACTGGGGAAGGAGAGACAGAATTGAGAATTAGACCAGATCCACGCTTCTCACACATTAGGGTACCTGAGAATCACCTGGGCCATCTTGTAAACACCCAGGCTCTGATTCCAAAGGGCGGGGGAGAGTCTCAGATTCGGCATTTCTGACAAGCTCCCCAGGGACACCCATGTTGCTGGCCTCGGGTCACACACTATGTAATGAAGAATGAGATGATTTCTAAGACCCCTCAATGCTGGGATTGAGCCTATGATTCTCTGAAGGGTTGGACCTCGGGTGACCACACTGACTCATAGAGGCTGGGAAGAATTGTCAGTGCTCATATGGCCATATGCCCAGAAAAACTTGGAGCTCCTGGCTCCATATAAGAAGGAGAGAACAGTGGGGCGCCTGGGTGGCTCAGTTGGTTAGGCGACTGCTTCCGGCTCAGGTCATGATCCCAGGGTCCTGGGATCGAGCCCCGCAACAGGCTCCTTGCTCAGTGAGGAATCTGCTTCTCCCTCTGCCTGCCGCTCCCCCTGCTTGCGCTCTCTCTCTGTCAAATAAATAAATAAAATATTTTTTAAAAAAAAGAGGAGAGAACAGCTGCTGGAGGAAGACCATTGCCTCTGCCACACGAACACCGAGGCATCACTTAGCGCGTGCTGAGCACTGGGCTTTCTACTTTCTGCGTAAAAGTACTAGGTAGCAGAGCACTCGCTATAAAATGGGCACTCCTGCTAGTCCCACGTTACAGCTGAAGAAACCCTGGCTTCCTTAAGGAGGCTTAAGTAACATGCCCAGTCACCCAGTTTGAGAATGGCCAAATTAGATTTTGAATGCAGTAGGGCTGAACCCAGAGCCACAGTCTGTGACTACTTCGCCACGGCCTGGTGGCGTGAGTCTAAGTAAGGACTCTACCTCCTCTTGGCTGTGTTCTCCTGAGCATTCAATAAGTGCCTGATAACAGGGTCTATTATTATGACCATTAAATTGTTAAGACCACGAGGCAGGAAACCCATGGGATAAAGCAGGAGGAGGAAGGGAGGATCTGGGATGCTCCGAACCTCCTGGCCAGATGCAAAGCCCTGCACCGAGACACATTGCCCCTCAGCCCCGTTCACTTGCCCGGAATGCCTCCTCCTCCAGCACCAGACACCCAGTGAAAGCAACACGTGGGCGAAGGTTCACCTCAACCTCAGAGCCCCCATTTCCCTCACAAGCATCAGCAAGGACTGGGACACATTTACTGTTGCAGGAAGGGGACCACAGAGACACGGCTGAGGCCGAGTGCTCAGCGGCTGGTCAGCCCAGGCAGGACCACAGGGGCCAGGCACTGCAAGGCGGGTAGCAGTGGGTTAGAGAAGACCTCTCGAGCTGGCACTGGGCCAGGAATAGGGTGAGGACAGTGAGGCGTTCCCTTCAGCTGCCAAATTTAAGAAGGTGCCCCAAAATCAATAATGAAGATAAATATTTTAATGCAATATGTTTAAAAACTTGATGCCAAAAAAATCCATGATGGAAAAAAAAATCAGAATTATAAATAAAGACCAGATCTGACCCTGCACTTTGCAGAACCCTGAGTGTGAGCTTCTCACCAGATCCAGCCTTGATTAGCTGGACATGGATAAGAGACCTAGTCCCACATATTTTGCATAGGGACAAAATGAGGAGAGGGGATTCCCACCCTTCAGGAACTTGCCCGTTTGCCCCGGTGAAACAAGGAAGCAGTTGTTAATAATACAGTTGCTTGCTGGGCCGAGGGAAGTTGGAGCAATAGCTATGGAGAACAAAATGTCAACATTGGTCAAACCTTCAAATAGGCAGTCACTTTAAATCAGCAATTCCACCAATCAGGAATTTATCTTGAGGCAATAATAACAGATGTGCGCAAAGACATTCATCATTGCACAGTTTGCACGAGAAATTTTAGAAACCACTTAAACGGCCAAAAATAAAGAATTGGTTTTAAAACAATAACAAGACCCCTGTATAATAAAATACTCTTCTGCCATTTAAAATGATGCTGTTAGGAAAATTGTTAATGACATGAGAACAAGCTCCTGGCATGCTGTCAAGTGACGAAAGTAACTGAATATGTACGTATGAAAATCATTGATAAAGAGCTAAAAATGATCACCTTTTGGGGCAGTGGGATTATATGCTAGTTTACATTATATTCTTTATTACCACCATTTTCTAAAATGAATTGCTCTCAGAATTAGATCTTAGTGTAGTATATTTTTTTAAGAAGCAAGGGCCTGTTTACAGACCAGTAGAGCCTCGAGAGGAAGGAGATGGGCATAGAATGCTGTCCTCAGAGCTGGAAAAGCCACCCCAGGGTGGTGGCCCACGAGAGGGGAGGAGAGCATTCCAGGAACGGCCACGGGCACAGGCTGGAGCAGGAGAAATGCCCGGCGAAGTATGGCGTCCTCAACCGCACCCCTGGCCGAGGGACAGGGGTGCACAAAGCCAGGAGTGGAGGGAACGTTCATTGCACTCAGAACAGGAAATAGCTGACCACACAGCTGCCAACTCCCAAAAGCCCTGATAATCTTAGAGCCTGCGCACAAAGGACCCAGTGACCTGCTCCATCAGAGATGGAAGGAGCCGCGGGCATCACTCAGAGGCCATGAAGAAAGTTCCAACAGCTCCTCTGATTCAAGCTGCAAATCCCCAACTCTCCACCTAATCCCTTGGTGAAAAAGCAAGATTAGCACAAGTCACAGCCCTGGTAACTTCTTCTATCCCTTTAAGTTGCACAGAAAATTTCAGGCATCTCCCTGGAGACCCCAAGCTGGGCTATTGCCATTGCTCTCCCACTAATTGGAAAACTATAATAAGAAAGTAAACATTGCCGATTCTGTAATAACCTGAATAATAGATCAGCCTGCCTTGTGTTCCCTGATTACTCTATCCGTTTATGAACTACACTTGCCTGGCTTGAAAGGATGAATGATGGAGGCTATTGTGAGCCCTTGATGTCACTGCATTTTTCATTACATTAAAACAATAACATCTGTACTGGGAGAGATCATTTGGTCCAGAACCTTCGGACTCCTGCAGGCTGGGAAGGAGGCTTTGCAAATTTGAATGACTCCCTTTGGGCACATAAAGACATGCAGCTTTCTTTGCCCACAACTGAGTCATTAAACCACAGCAGGAGGAGAATCAGCATGAACACAGGCGCCTTGGTGAGGCGGTGAGGCGGTGGCTTCTTCCTCCCTTTTTGTTCCAAACCATTTCATCTCTGGCATCTGCATTGTCTTAGGACTATGGTTGTGTGAGGCAGACGAGGCAAGGGCGAGTCTGTGGGGCGGGGAGGGGTTGGAGCACCTCCAAGCAGGAGTGGAAGATGCCCGCCCCCCCCGCCCCCTCCCTGGTCGTGAAGTCCAGAGAGCTGGCCACAGCCAGCCTGCTGTACCCGGAGGAGACCTAGCTGTCCCCAGCCTGCCACCGAGAAAACTGCATTCCCAGCCCTGGGGGGCCCTTATCGGTCAAATGACAACACAGGGGTCCAAAGACTCCTAATGCAGAATCCACTGATTTCCTGATAGTGTCCCAGAATTGCTACTTTTTAAAAAAATATTTTATTTATTTATTTGAGAGAGAGAGCATGAGCAGGGGGGAGGGGCAGAAGGAGAGGGAGAAGCAGACTCCCCGCCGAGCAGGGAGCCCAACGCAGGGCTAGATCCTGGGATTGTGGGATCATGACCTGAGCTGAAGGCAGATGCTTAACCGACTGAGCCACCTAGGCTTCCCCTGCTGCCCAGAATTGCTACTTTTATTGCTGAGTTCTGTAGAGGTAGGTCTAGAGAGTTGTGGGAATGGGACAGGGCTGTGCAGAACACTGTGTCAAGATGTTTACTCTAGTTCAGTCATTCTATAAGACTTTTTTCTTGCATTAGGTGCACAAAGGTATTAAAACATTCCAGGGCTATTAAAGTAGTGGACAATATTAATGGAAATATAATAGAGCAATACACTTTTAAGAGTATCCCATTTGACACACTCGGGAAAGGCATTAATGAAATTTTAATGAGAAGTCAGATTGCAGTAATTTTAAAAGTAATGGTTATCTTCATTCCATAACCCATTTTGAGTAACCGTCTCCACAGTGACACACGTAGTTAGAGAGGTATATATTACTAAAAGAACCAGGCCACAAATAGGCCACAATGGTTATTTTTGCATAAGAGTGGCAGAGGGTGTTAACTGTGAAGCTAAGGCTTTACACAAAGGAATACATTTTTTAATGTTCCCTTAGTCTGAGATAAAATTACAGGTGCACTTATACACATAACAAAAGAGGAAGCCTCTGACAAATGTCAAGCCAATTTCCATGGCATGGGACACTGCAGATAACACCATTTCGCTTTACCTGGAGTAAGCACTGGACAATAAGCCATACTTGAACCCCAGAGAATGCTCAGGCCCAGGAATGAAGTAGGGGGCCCCGGGCAAAGTGTGCATTAGCCTACAGGCAAGAAGAGAGGAAATGCCGAGGACGGAGCATAGTGGGAGGAGGAAAACAGGAGGATGCTGCTGGACAGGTGTATGGCGGCCCTCGGCACTGGCCTTCATTGGGCCTAATCCCAAGGCCGTCCCATTTTGTAAAACACTGCATGTTGGGGCTGCACAAAATTTTTAGAAAGATGTTTTTCCAAATGCAAGACAATTCTCCTCTACACCATCATTATCGCTAAAGCTTAGGAGAGCAATATTTCTCAAGTTTTAACAGGCATATGAATCACCTGTGGATCTTGTTAAAAGGCAGATTCTGATTTGATTGGTCTGGGTTGTGGCCTGAGATTCCCACAAAACTAACAAGTTCATAGGTGACATGAATGTTCCTGGTCCCATTCACCATACTTTGAGGAACAACATTACAAGGTTACCGTGAGCTAGGCTCTGTGATAGGTGTTTTCTGCATAGTGGTTTGCTTGTTACAACAAACCACTTAGGTACATACCATTATTTTTCTCCCCTTTTGTAGATGGAGAAATGTAGGCACAGAGAGGTTATGTAACTAGCCTAAGGTCACACAGCCAATAAGGAATAGAGCCAGAGTCTGGATGTCTTTGACAGCTGATTTTTGAAAATCAGGTTTAATTCTTAGAACTAGAATTCCCTATACACCCCTGACCCACTATGAAGCCGTACATGCAGGTTTCAGATCTCTACTTGCATACATATTTCTTAACACATTTATTTGACAACATTTATGGAGCAACTATTTTGGGCCAGAGCCAGTGCGAAGCTCTAAGCTTGTAGAGAGCCTGCCTAAAGGAGCCAGGGGAGGCAGCTGGGGCCCTGGGACACTCTAACACAGCTCTAACACAGAGTGGCCCACCCTGGGATCACCAGATGCACTGGCCATACTCACAGTTCCAACATGGCCACAGCCAGGCTGCGGTTTTCTTTTTCTTACGGTAGAAGGGAAGGGAAGACAAGGGAAACTAAGATTTTTTTTTCAGATCCCTAATACGTGATAAGCCTTGTACATCTACTCCCTCACTGATCCTTTACATCAACCTGAAGCACACGTGCTCTCTTCCCCACCTGAGAGATGTACCAGACCCTAGCCAAGCTAGCCAAGTAGGAGTTGACATTCGAACTGACCTATAAGTGACTCCAAAACTGGTATTTTCCCCATATGCCGCTGGTCCGGTTACGTATTGCTGCAAAACTACCCCAAAACTTAGTGGCATAAAACAATACCCATTTGATTATGCTCAAGGCTTCTATAGGTCAGAAAGAGTTCCTCCACAAAGCCTGAAGGATCCCCTCTCAAAGAGGCTTCTTTACTTACGGGTCTGGTGTCTGGGTCGGGAGGACTTAAGGTTCAGTTTGGTCAGTTGGGGCTGTCACTCGGACTACCTCCATGGGGCCTCTCCAGCATGGCAGTCTCGGGATCGTCAGACTCTGTACATGGTGGCTCGGGGCTCCAAGAGAATGTTTCCACAAACAAGGCAGAAGCTGCATGACACGTAATGACCTAACCTTGGAAGTCACATACATAGCATCGCTTCCCCTTTCTCTATTGGTACACAGTAATCACAGAACCCACCCAGACCAAAGGAGAGACATAGACCCCAGCCTCTCCAGGCGGGATGTGTGAAAGAACTTGTGACCACATTTTAAAACCAACACAATCACTCTTACCCAGAGGGACCACCGGCGTGTGCAGTCCCAGCCTTTGGGAAGCACAGAGAAACCTTTCGATGACCCAACCCATCAGGACCTCAACCAGGACAACACAGGTGTACTTGGACCACACCCAGAAGGATGAGTTCCTGAGTGGCTAGAAGATACCAGAAGGATGAGCTCACCTTCAATCCCCCTCTGTGGGAGTGCCCCAAGGACCGTATTCATAGGGAATCATGGGACTGATATGACCTCAGATCCTCCCCCATTAACACTCAGTGCTGCTGTTGAATGCTAATGCAGAGGATATTGCTGACACGCAGAAAGAGCTTTTGACATATCCACATCTTTCTTGGATCCGTCTCCTCACTGCAGGCAGCAGTGGCTCCTAGATTAGGTGTAACGGGATAAAAGCTTCCACTTCAGGCTCACATAAGCCAGTATCCCCACAAAAGCCTTGGTTTCTGAGGGACACTTACAGTGGGGACCTTTGGCTACCAACAGGGAGATTCTGTCAACCTCTATTTAGATGAGGGTCTTCTTCCACCCTCCTCAGAAACTTATGTCACAAACCCCATAGTTTTGCAAGCCTGACAAGGAGCCAGAGGAAGCCATTTGCCATTCAATATGGCTGACGGGTGAGAGCAGAGATAATAACTGATGCAGAGTTGATTAGACAGGAAGCCATTTAATCAATCTGAGCAGGTGCTGCAGACCACTCATACAGAGTTCAATCAGAAACAATTGACATGTGAGAAATGCCTCCTTTACTGGTTCTCAAAAAATGTGGTGCTCTTCCCTTCACTCAGTGTGGATTTATGTTGCTTTTGCCTTAACAACTTTGATTGTAATATTGAGGGCTTCCAACAAAATGGAATCCTTCCTTCCTTCCTTCTTTCTTCCCTCCCTCTTATCTTCCCTTACTTCCCTCCCTTCTTCCTTCCTTAACAGTTTACTAGATAGTCTAGGCACTAGGAAAACATCGGTGAAGCAAACAGACCGAAGCTTCTGCCTAGGTTCCATTCTGGTTGGGAAAATCTATGACCAATACGCATAATCAACAAGTAATGTATACCTTGTGTGAAAGTGTGGTAAATGTTATGGGAAAATTAGGGCTGGGCAAGACGATTATGTGTGGTGGTGGGATGGTGAAGCTTTAAATTCAGTGGTGAGGGGATAATCACTGTGAAGATGGCACTTGAGCAAAGATGTGGATGAAACGGGGGGGTTCTCCATGGGGCACATTCAGAGAGAACGGCCACCTCCCGGGGAGGGGTGGGGGTGCCTGGCATGATGTCACTGAAGCAGACTGAGTAAGATGGAGTCACAAGTGAGGTCACAGAGATATGGAAGGGCCCAGTTATGGATTTGGGCTTTTATTCTAGAAGAAATGGGATGAGAAGGAATTGTAGGGGTTTCAGCTGCAGAGTCACACAATATAACTTAACTTTTCAGAGGCTTACCCTAGCTGCTGTACTGAGAGTAAACTAGAGGATGAGGATGGAACCAAGGAGACCATTACAGGAGGAGACCATCGCAGGAGACAGATGAGGGAGGGGGCAGTGCAGGTGCTGAGATGCGGTCAGATTCTGGATGTGTTTTGAAGATAGAGTGAGTGGAATTTACTGTGGATGGATATGGGAGGCAAGAGGAAGAGTGGCATGAAAGGTGACTCCAGAGTTTTGGACCTGAACGTCTGGAAGCATGGGGTTGTCATTGCACAAGATGGTGAAGAATGGGAATAGGGCAGAATGGAGAGAGGATGAGGGGTTCTGTTTTGGGTGCATGAAGTGAGAGATGTCCACTAGACAGCCAAGAGGAGATGTCAAGTAGGCAGTTAGGGTGTTAGCGTTAACTTTTGGAGGAACCACCTGAGAAGCAGCCATTTCTGGAATGATGCCTGGATGTTCTCAGGTGACTGCCAACAGGAGCAGATTTTCCTAAAGATATGAAGGCACTGGTCAAAAAAGATAGCAAGTCTAAGGTCACTCAATCAATCAGCATGCATTTTCTGGGCCCTGCCATGTGGCAGCACTGTTCCAGGCACGAGGGAAGGAGCAGGAACCTCAGACACAGATGTTTCCTTCAAGGTATCTCTCAACTTTGAACTGACACTTGAGCTGCACCAATCAATGAACTTTTAGAAATCCACAGGGCACAGATGATGTGCTGGGCACAGGAGGAAACACAAAGTGCCAAGACACAGCCAAGAGAGTCATCTATAGTCAAAGGAGTCAGACATAAGCTGTGAAAACTTAAGGAGAAATCTTAAGAAAGTCAATAATGTAAAATAAAAGTAGGAAAATCTCCAGCAAATGGCCTCCTACTCAGCACGCTTACTGGGGATTTGAGTATAAAATTGGAGGAAGCGGGTAACTGCTTGGGTTTCAAGAAGCTCTCTGCCCATGGTCAGGCTCTAGAACACTCCATCTCCAGTTTTTATAATCCTTAAAAGGTGTGAGGCTCCTCCGAGCTGATAATGGAGTTCAGGAATCATTTCGTATATGGACATTCAGTCAGTGGTTTTCAAACATGGGTGTTTTGAGAACTTGTAAAAATGAAGAGTCCTGGACCGCATCTCTACGGATTTTGATTCAGTGAGTTATTTTCAGTCGGCTGGTTCTAGGTTCTAGTAACCCATCACTGCAGCCACAAGGGGAATGAGCAGGAAAACCGGCAGGCCAACAGAACGTAAGGGGCCTTTGTTTTGGCAAAAGTCTGTGATTCTTGGTGATTGACTGATTTATTCAGAACTCACGGGTTTCTGTTTCAACCACAAATCATTGTCATACCTCTCACTCTAATGAAACAGAAAACAAGAAATATGGTTTAAATCTATTTTCTGGAAAATGCAACAGAGTATATTCACCCAGCGCTGTTACATTCTTCTCTTTGATATCAAAGGAACAAAAGTAATCCCTTCGATTGGACTCTCTCCCTTCTTGCTTTGATGTATTTGGATGTTGTAATTTTAACAGTCAGGCTACTTATAGTCAATAACATGACAATATCAGCCCCCACCCTACCCCCCGCTATTTTGACATATCTCTCCTTGAAAGGTATTTTTACTGTGTAAAAAAACCTCTACTTATTGATCCCCTCAATGTGAAACACACACTGAAATATTTAACTATGGTTCTTGGAAGGGGAAGGGGTGACAAGTTCATGTACACATGTGTCTTCTGGGCTTCGTGTATGGGACCTAAGAAGAACCCCATGGGTTCATTGCCATAATAATCCTACTACAGTTCCTAACGTGTCAAAATGAGAGACAAGGTCACGGCAGCCTAGTCCTTTCCTTATTTTACGTCTGTTTAAAGAGACAAACTTCTGAAGCAGTTGTTGGCACTGAGTTTTGATAGTTTACAAAGGATGAAGAAACAGATCTGCCCAAGATCACAGGCTAATACGTGGTGCTGCTAAAATCTGAACGTAGGTTGGTAGGACTTCAGAATCGATTCCCTTTCCTCTTTTTCCCTGTGGAAAACACACCAAGATCAACCACGTTTGCAGTTCAGCTTTTTCCCCATAATCAGTCAAACTGAGACATAGTGACAGGTCTCGAACCTCCTCTGCTCTAGGTCAATCCAGAGTCAAATTTGACGGCGAGTCCCTACAGGGTGAAAAGTTGCATTGTACACACACCAAAAACCGTACAGAATTAAATGATTCTATTGCATGAGGGGTAGGGAAGGAGTCTCCCGGAGCCTCCTCTTGTGAACACAAAATCAGTGGGTGGCACATAAAATGTTTACAAATATATTCTTATTCTTTACCCTTTGTAATCACAATTTCATTCAACCTTTGAAATCACGATGAATAAAAGCTGCCCTGAGGCCCTGTCTCGTGCCAACTGAACAGCATCACTATTACAATCTTGGGAACTGGCAGGTGGATGGGGGATGAGAGGTGGGGAGACGCAGGAAAAAATGGATGGAGCAGTCACTGAAATCAGGAAAACAACCAGCTCAATTGAGTGCTCTCTAATCTAATGCATTTAAGTCAGACTCGATGAAGCTTGGCACTGATCCCTGTTCACTGTGCTACCAAGATCTCTGCAGATTCTGATTAGTACATTGGCATCTTTCCAAAATCCTCTTTCTCATAGTTGTGCAGATTGAGCCATGTGGAGGTCATTAATGCTGTTTGCCATCTACGGCTTGTTCTCCCCTCTTTGGGCACATGTAAGGATTGCACTTCCAGATCTCCTGTGCTTGGATGAGGCCATGAGACCAGTTTGGGCCCATGAATTATGTGTTTCTTCCAGGCAGAACCTTTAATTGCAGGTGTAAGAATTTCCAGGGCATTCTTTCCTATGGCATAGCCACTGCCAACTTTAAGATGGTGGCTGCTCTGTCATCCTGGGTCCTTGAAGGATTTTTATGAGCACGGACCATGCTTGGTAACCTGGGATAGGCACGTAACATGTGAGTATCTCTCTACACACCCATGACCTATGGGCATGTATCATGTGTGAATGAGCATTTGTTATAAAATGTTATACTATACAATATATTATGTTTGTTATGAAACACATGCTAGCCTATCCTGACTGATTCAGCAGCCAAGCTTTTGAACGAGGGACAATCAAGGAAATGGAGCTTTGAAACTGTAGGAAGCCTTTGCAGGAATTATGAGAAATTACAGAGCGCTAAGATTTTTGGCACTCCGTGAGACCTCTGTTTCTGGAGAGCTGTAATACGAAGATCCAAAAGCCCTGTTGAAGCCTATTGGGTTTAACGACCCTCTCAAGATTCTAGAGGGCGTGACTTCCAGTACCCAATATGTGCCACCACTCCCTATGGAAGTGCCCAATAAGGGCACCCGGGGGGCTCAGTCGGTTAAGCATCTGTCTTCGGCTCAGGTCATGATCTCGGGGTCCTGGGCTCCAGCCTTGCGCCGGGCTCCCTGCTCAGCGGGGAGTCTGCTTGTCTCCCTCTCCCTCTCTGCCACTCCCCCTGCTCACTCTCGCTTGCTCACTCTCTCAAATACATACATACATACATACATACATACATACATAAATAAATAAATAAATAAATAAATAAATAAATAAATAATCAATCTGTCTTTAGAAGTACTCAGTAGGTAGACATCAGTATAGTCTGAAAAGTAAGTAACTACCTGGGGCAAAGATAGTGCTCTCCTCTCAACCGTGCTCCCCACCTTAAGATGGTCCTGGGATTACAAGCACGCAGTTGGGCTAGACCACATGGGTTCCAGTCCCAGCTCCACCATTTACTAGCTGCATGACCTATGGGGGCAAATTGCTTAATCTCAGTTGCTTTCATCTGCGAAGAGGATATAACATACTATGTCTCCTAGGGGTGTTGAAAGGAATTAACAAATCAGTATAAGTAACATGGACCAATGCCTAGCACATAGCAAATATCAGCTATTTGTATCATCAATGTATTGTATTATCATTAACCCATTTTTCCAGCTATCAGTGAATATCTTTTTTATTAGATAAGTAAATCTGAGTAAGCACATAAAAGATTTTCTAACTATAAAAAAAATACATTTTTAAATGAAAATACAGATTTTAGATACTTTTTTTTTCCAGCCCCCAAAGAATTTGCTAGCATTTCTGCTGTAATCATTCAGATGACAATGCCTTGGCAGAACCTCACTATAAAGCACTGTGTCCCCAGCAGCTGCACGCATGCATCTGTCCGGGTGTTTGATGATTCACAAAGCCAATATTAACTACTGGCTATTGGCCATAAATGGCTATCATCATTCTTGGCCCTAGACACCATCATTTTAAGAGTTCTCCTTGCCGCATAGCATTCAGGGTCCCCAATTCTATAGGAAATATTGAGACATTCAGACATTTTGAAATGGAGACAATTTTTAACCTCTGATTGGACTCAGTGCTCCATTCTATCAAATGACCATGGGTTTAAGCATAAGGAAGCTCAAGGCACACCAAATGGTGCATCGACATTTTTCAGGTGATATACTCAGTCCCACTTGACTTTCTAAGTATCTGTCACCAAAGCATCTAACACACTTTGGAGGAACTCCTGGAGCTCAGTGTGCTCACAAACACCACAGGCTTCAAAAGTATCAATCTTCCCTTGCTAGCCCTCCAATTGCTCTCCAAGGTGCTAGGGACCCATCATATGGCACTCAAAATGTGGAGCTCTGGCAGCCTGAGCCGTGCCGGAAAGTTCTGGTAGCTAATCATCCCTGCATCCTCCAACCCACGCAACTCCTCCAGTTGTATTCTCTCACCCAAATGCTAGTCTGCTCTATGGGTTAGAGTGAAAAAGGAAAAAAGTACATTAACCCTAATTTCATCCCTGGAAAATTTAGGACAATTCTGCTTACCTACAATTTTTTTTTTTTTTTTTATTCATGAGAGACAGAGCGAGAGAGAAAGGCTGAGGGAGAAGCAGGCTTCCCGCAGAGCAGGGAGCCCGATGTGGGACTCAATCCCAGGACCCTGAGATCATGACCTGAGCTGAAGGCAGACGCTTAACCATCTGAGCCACCCAGGCGCCCTACCTACATATTTTTAAGTCACATTGATTGAGGTATAATTTTTCCAAGTAACATTTATGCTTTTTGGAGGCGCCTGGGCAGCTCAGTCGGTTAAGCATCTGCCTTCGGCTCAGGTCATGATCCCAGGGTCCTGGGATCAAGCCCCACATCGGGCTCCCTGCTCTGCGGGAAGCCTGCTTCTCCCTCTGCCCTTCACCCCACTCATGCTCACTCTCTCTTGCTCTCTCTCTCAAATAAATAAATAAAATCTTTTTTAAAAATGTATGCTTTTTGGGTGTACACAGCTCTGTTGTTTTTAATCCAAAAATTCAGAAACTTCTTCTCCAAGAATGGCGATGCCAGGGGATCCACTTAGAACCACAAATACAGCTCAGGTCTCTAACTTCTGCACTTATATTTTTGCCCTTCAAACAGCCAGACAAGTGATAAAAATCACTTTTGAACGCTTACAAGTAAAGGGCATGTAAGTTTCAGTTTTCTATTAGGCCTGAGAGACTGAAATGGCATCTTTGAACTCAGTAGAGCCATTTATATATGTATTAATAATGCCTTTTTATTTTCTGTATTTCTGTTGCTCTGACATCTGGGGCCTTGCTGACCCCGGAGGGACTGTCCCTCCCACGGCTAGCCAATTCCCAGAGGCAGTAAATGACCCCTCTGCAGGTGTGCCTTTTATTCGCTAACCAACCAATCCCAAGCCCACACCCCCACCACCTCCTCTCTCAGACTGTCGCATACTGAGTCACTATCTCCCTGTCCCAATCTACCCCAGGGCCACATACCAGATGACTATGGATGGCCCCTGTAGCTCAGAACTCGCTGAAATTATTTAAACTAGCCAGTCCTGGGCGCCTGGGTGGCTCAGTTGGTTAAGCAACTGCCTTCGGCTCAGGTCATGATCCTGGAGTCCCGGGATCGAGTCCCACGTCGGGCTCCCTGATCAGCAGGGAGTCTGCTTCTCTCTCTGACCCTCCCCCCTCTCATGCTCTCTATCTCATTCTCTCTCTCAAATAAATAAATAAAATCTTTAAAAAAAAAATTTTTTTTTAAATAAAAAATAAAAAAATAAACTAGCCAGTCCTAAGCTTGCTTACCCTGCCTTGCCTTGCATGTCCTGCAGGAACCATGATAAAGACACTTGCCCACATCTTCCCTGCATGCCCTCTGTCTCCTGACCAACTGTGGTGCTTTCCCGGGTGGCCCCCCCTACATGGCACAGCGTTCCACCCTCCTCTTAAGAACTGTGAGTCGTAAGCTATCTTTTCAATTGCGTCCATCTCCTGGTCTACTGGCCTTACCATACCCAAATAATAATAAAGTGTACATTTTAAAACAATATAAATCCACACGTTACGGACGTTTTACAAAGTACATTTCCTGTTGACCACCTGAAGGTCCTTCCCGGGGGGCATGGTGATGACTGCTCGGTGCCCCAGCATGGTTGGCATGCGGGCCAGCTCCGCTCTTGGTCACTGTGCCATTAACAAGATAAACAGTGCATGAGATGGTTCTGTCAAAGTTAACGTAAAATTCATTCGTTCAGATATTTACTGAACATCTACTATAAACCAGGTAGTACTAGAGAGTCAGGACAAAATCCGTTGTGATCCAGACCTCCAAGAGCTTCTGGTATAAAAAATAGTGAGGGGCAGTAGGAGGGCTTGCTGGTCATGACTGCTTTTTATCAAATATTCCCACCCCTCCACATTAAGGCACAAAGAAGGATCGCCCTTGCTGCTTCCCTGGGGTTGGATGGAGCCATTTGACCAATTTTATCCAGTGAGTTGTAAGCGGAAGAGATGTGTGTTAGTCACTTCTAGACCAAGCATGTAATTGCTGAAAGGGAACCTGGGACCTTGCTATTCAGGGTGGTAGCCAATCATGACAGGTCCTTCCTGAGCACTTGAAATGGGGCTGGTCCAAACCGAGATGTGCTGGGAGTGTCAAACACTCACACTGGATGACAAAGAGCTGGTATCCAAAAAGGAAAGTACATGTAAAAATGCACTAATATATCTTATATGAATTATGTGTTGAAATTATAATGTTGGGTTCAATAAAATTCATTATTAAAATTAACTTCACCTTAATCACCTTCCTTTTACCTTTTTAATGTGGCTACTAGAAAATTTGAATTTACATATGGAGCTTGTATTAGATTTCTACTGGACAGTGCTGCCCTAGAGCTTTTTTTCCCCTCTGCTAGAGCAACTGGGAATGTGCCAGATAAGGCTACTTCTGACAGCCAAGGGCCTGGGGTAAGAATGACAATGATGTGGAGAGAGCCCTCCAGCTCCCTTCAAAGGCCATGCAGCATAAGCAAGAAAAACCCTTTTATTAGTGTAAGCAACTCATTACCACAGCATGACCTAGTCTATTCTAACAGGTACAAAGGAGGATGAAGACACCAGGAGCCACTGTGGGTGAAGGTGAGGCAGGACATATAGTAGGAAGGGAACAGAGAGGAATGAATGTTCCCGCATCATGACCTTGCCTGTAACAATTTCTTCATGTGCATGCGTGTGTGTGCGTGAGTGAGCGCACGTGCACATGCACACACACACACCTGTTTATTTCTGGAAGAGAAGAAGCCAGGATGTGAAGTGTTCTTTTTGCCTTTTTGACACCTCAAACCACAGGTCTCATAAGGAACACGGCTTGCAGAACTAGCTGATGCTGGAGCTGTTAGCTTGGCCACATAGTTCCCACGCATGCTGATAGGTTTTCGCCTCACTCCTGCCCACAGAACCACTTCTGATATTTTACTTCTAGGGCTGACAGTTACCATAATGCGTCATTCAATCTGTATCCTTAATTGGTTCAAGACTCATGGTGATAGCACGGGAAAAAAAAATAATCCTGGGATGAACAGCTTAATGGAATTCTGCAAAAAGCGCACAATGTAAGATCGGACTTAGCCATTTGGTCTTCAACAAGCATTTAGGAAAGGAGATCATGAAGTCCCCTTGTAAAGGAAGTGTGAGTGGAATCTCTGAAGACGAGTTCACCAAAAATCAGAAATCCAGACTCCTCTACCATTCACCTATCTGCTAGCTCCCTCATTCCCTTCTTCCATTATGGGTATTTTGGCAATAACAGAACATTTAATTAACAGTAGTTTAAAATAGGGATTTATCTTTCTCATATAACGAAGTTCAGGAGTAGGTAGTCCAGAGAGAGTCTCGCAATTCAACAAAGTCATTAAGAACCCAGGCCCCACCCAACTTTCCTTCCACCTTCCTAAGCACTTTAAAGTGTTGTTGCCTCATGGTTCTAAGATGGCTGCTTAGCTCCAGCATCATGTCCACCTTCAAGACAGTAAGAAGAAAAGGGGAGGAGCTAGCCTCAGTCCCATCCCTGTGGTACAAAAGGTGGGGCCGATGCCCAGGCCTCACACTTGGGAGAAGGGGTATATTTTAGAGACAGGTACAGGGGAGATGTACTTTCTTCTCCTGAATCTATGGACCTTGACTCAGGGCTTCATGGGCTGGAAAGAAGGGACCCCTTTGTGAAATTTTTCTGCTCAGAGGTTCTTTTTGCAATATGTACAAAGCACCATATACGCTGGTGGCCTTGGGCTTGGTAGCCTTGGTTGAAGAGCCTCTGCTTCACGCTCTTCCAGAGATGCCCCCAGCCACATGTAATGGTAATTTTTACAGGAAAAGTGACCAATAGTTTAGAAAACAGCACCTTAGGATTATGGTATATAACCCATGATGGGTCACTCCCTGGACTGTCCCTAACCTCCTGCTAATCCCACCCCTTGCCTCTTTCCCACACCATCACCACCACCAAGCAGCACCACCCAAAAATACAAGAGGTTCTTACCACATGGAAGCTGATTGGCAATTCATCCCCACCAAAATCTTAGCAAATAATACCCAAGCGTTATGCCCCTAGGAGCACCTGATATTAATAGGCTACTGTAGAAGTATCAAAAGCTCTTCCTAGAGCTGGGGAGCCATCGGTCATTACTGGCCTGACCTGAGAGAAGAGAACAGCTCTCTGGAAGCAGCCTGCCTCCGCTCTCTGCAATCCCACTGGCGGTTCCGGTTCCGGTCCTGGTTCCCTCCAGAGGCTGGGTGGGATTTTCCACCACTCCGGACTCTAAGAGACCAGCTGCACCCATTCAGCAAAGACAACTCTCACAAGTGGCATTTCTGGCTGGGTAAATTGCCCTGCAGCAAAAAGAGCTGGTGCTAATTTAGTGTTCGCTTCTCATCAGCTGAAATGTTTTTATTTTGGGAGGGAATTGGTGAGCCATAATTATTATTGATCTCTGTAACAGCAATCAGAGAAAGCTTTCGTGTGCCCTCAAAAGAGCAGGACCAGAAATAGATGCAGTGTCTTTCTTGGCCAATCAGAGTTTCTTCTTGCTCAAAATTGATTTTATAGCTGACTTGCCGTTGAAAAAAAAAAAAATCGAAGTTCTGCATAGTGAATTTGTATGTCCTAATCCCTCCCCGCTCTGCCCCTATCAGTTTTTACGGGGCATTTGCTGGGACTCTAGCCACATAGTCTTAGAGAATGTCTTACCTGACTTTCAACAGATGGATGTTAATGGGATATTTATTTACAGAGTAAAATTAAATTGGAGCTGCATCTGAATGCACAATTTACATAATCAGCTTTGTTCTGAACTGATGAGCTGTTTTCAATAGCACTTGGGACCTTGCGGTCACAGCTGCCTCAACTCTGTAGCCCCTGAGAATAGAGATTAAACAATGTCCTAAAGCTAGAAGTCTTGAGGAGGGTCTATTATCCCATCCCGGAGACCTCATAATTTCTCTAGACACTGGCATGGGATCAAAGATCTATGTTCACTTCTTGCCATCATCCGGGATCAAAAGAAAGATGTTCAATTTGCATTTGGAAACCATTACAGTCGTGGGTAATCTCCACACTAACCCTCACTTCTAAAAAGTTTATGGCATTTCTAGTTTTATAATACCTCACACTCCAAACAACACACGTAATTACCAGCTTGCCACACCATGTGCTTGGGGAGCCTGGAGGAAATCTTTCTGATGATGAATTTCATTGTAATACCTGTGCACATAGAGCTGGGCTCCATGGAGAGCAGATCACAGGCGAGACAGGTTCAGAGCCTGGAGGGGGTTCAGGGAGTGGATGTTTAGGTGGAGAGCCAGATTGGGAAAACTGGATCCTTAGATAAAGAACTGTCATCTCCTTATCCCTACGCCAGCCCAAAGGGCAGTGCATTGACCATATACTTCCTGTGTTTCCAATCCATCTGATCTTGACAAACTCTCTATGAAAAGCATTGCTTCTGAGAGAAGTCGTAACAATGAACACTTCCTAAAAACTCACTCTTTAAGTTTGCTTTAACTCTCTTGACAGCCTTAAGAGATGGCAATACGAGAAAACTGAATCCTAAAGAAGTTAAATAATTAGTCCCCAAACACCCCAGTGAATTAATTGAATAATCAGAATGGGAACCCAGGCTGCCTGGCTCCAGAACACAACTTACCCGCTCTGCTCTGTGCAGTCTCATAGAGCAAACGGCATGGACAATTCTCTTAGTAGACCTCAGGTTCCCACTTATCAGTAAGAAGAGGCTTAAATGAGACTTCCACTCCTTGGGGCTGTGTTTGCTAACGTCGGTTCTTACATTGGGCAAACACATAAAATCCTGAAAGGGAAGGTTGGTTTAAATTATTTATTTGTTCCTTCATTCATGTATTCATTACAAAATGGCTCATAAGGCATAGTTGAAATATAATAGAGAGGTCAAATCCATACCCCCGGGGAGCAAGCAGTACCGTACACCACTGGAATCTCTACAAATGTGGGATTTTGTGATGTCAACTGTTTGTCTAAAGAAAGTCCAATTCTGACAGAAAGGTTTGTATACATGAAACCTATTCCTAAAATTCACTGAGATCGTTAGAGATGACCAAAGGTAGTAGGAGAAACATTCAACTGGGAGTTAGGAGTCCATCCTTAGCCACTTGTTAGGCATCGGACTCTCAACTCATGGACCTATGTTTCATGATGGGATAAATGACTATTGACATCCTGTTCATGTTTAAAAACCCAATTCAATTCCATTGCAGGCTTCCCACTTGCTCTGGGATGCTCCAGGAACCAAGAGATGAGGGCAGAAAGGTGGCCAGTGTCCCCGGTCAGGTGGTCAGTCCAGGCAGGGGAGCACAGCATAAATACGATGCAAAATTAGGGGGCACCTGGGTGGCTCAGTTGGTTGAGCATCTGACTCTTAATCTCAGCTCAGATCTTGATATCAGGGTTGTGAATTCAAGCCCCGCGTTGGGCTCCACGCCCAACTTTAAAAAAAAATATGATGCAAAATTAGGAATGGTCAAACTCTGCCTTTGCCTCGCAATGGGAGTGCTCTTTCATGGGTTCAATCTGCTGGGGTACAAGGTCTTCAACTGAACACAATCCAGTCCTTTACCCCATGATATCCCATGTACCAGACCATCCTTGCCTCTTATTGCTTAACTAATATTGGCCTTCTCTGTCCCCTTCCCCCAGGATCGTGCTCTCTACCCTGTACTAATGGGCACTAAATGTTCAAATGGCCTTTCTTGGAGATATTTTACTTTTTAATAGGGGCCTGCTAGAGGTATAGTGATTAAATTTCAGTTGTGTTTCTAAACGGTGGCAATTTTGGGCCAATACAGCAAGTTGGGAGAGAGACGACCACTGTAGTATGTTGAATGATGGCCTCCCAAAAGATATATCCATCTCTAACCCCCAGATATTGTGATGGTGACCTTATTTGGAAAAAGATGACCTTATTTGGATAAAGATAACCTTATTTGGTGACCTTCTATATCTTTGTAGATACAATTAAGTTAGGATCTCAGAATGAGATCATCCTGGATTACCCAAATGAGCCATAAATCCAATGATATGTGCCCTTATAAGAAACAGAAGACACAGGGCACCTGGGTGGCTCAGTTGGTTAAGCGTCTGACTCTTGATCTCAGCTCAGGTCTTGATCTCAGGGTCATGAGTTCAAGCCCTGTGTTGGGCTCCATGCTGGGTGTGGAGCCTAGTTAAAAAAAAAAAAAAAAAGAAAGAAAAAAAGAAGGGAGGGAGGGAGGAAAGAAAGAAAGAAAGAAGACACAAAGAGAGAGGATGCAAAGATGGAGGCAGAGAATGGAGTGGTGTAGCCACAAGCCAAGAAATGGCTGGAGCCACCAGAAGCTGAAAGAAGCAAGGAGGGATTCTTCCCTTGAGCCTTCAGAGTTTACAAGCTGACTCTCTGTCAGGTTGTAGCCCCACATTCTGTGTGGCATGCATCCCCACCAGCCCTACATGCCTACACTGGAAAGAAGATGGGGAATAAATGCCTACATTCATCAGACCCCAAACTGGGACGGTGGATCATGAACAAAACTCAGAGGAATAGAATCTATAATGCCAGGACACGCCGAAGAGAGAACATCTTAATTTCCTAAAATGCTACAGGAAGGTTTAACCTAACAAAGGAGAGTAATAGAATAAAGAAATAATGGAATTAAAATGAGAAAAGAAATACTTAGACAAATGCATGACTGCAAGAACTAAAATTAGTCTGCAAAATGATTTCTATAGGTAGATGATGGAACACTTGTCCCTCAGAACAGTTAAAGCTAAATCAGTCTGCAGGATACAAACAGAAGTGAAATGCATCACCAGGGCCATATTCAAATAATTCAGAAAGAAAAAGAAAACTACTCTTTGAGGTAAAACAGTGGTCTCATCTGACATTCTGCACTTGATCATTGTGCAAACCAAATCTACCTGGCAATTGCTTGTCTACTTCTTTGTACAAACTCAGGTTTTTGAATGCATTCAACTTTCCTAGGAGTACCTAGTCAAGGTTAGGAAAACATCCTCCACCGGCAGGACAACCAAATTATCATAAAGATGATTTCAGCAGACTCCAAGGTCTCCAAAAGTCTCTCTCTAGGTGCTCCAGGTGGTGCTCTAGGTGCAAACTGTGGGTGGGCCCCATGGCTCTGGTATAGCCCCATCTTTAGCCCACAGCTTCATCTCCCTGTTTCCCTCACCCCACACAACAGGGAAGATCATTCTGAGAGCAACAATGTGGTTACTTGAATGAACCCATCACTGTGGAGCCATCTAACCAAACTACTATGGCCACAGTGGGCCGTCTACAGAAGGAGGAGGCAGGATAAGGTGTCCTCCACCCTCCCAGCACTCAGGTCCAGCTGCCCTCACAGATAAGCCTACCCAGGGAACACACTTCGCCTCCCTCACAAATCAGAGAGCCTTTGTACAAGCTCCCCATCAGAAGTGATCCCCATCAGCAAATAAGGGTCCTCCTCTAGCGTGCTTGTTCCGATCCCATGTTAGCATGCTAAGAGACACACCCAAAAAGACACTGACATGTGGGGAATTTTTACTGTAAATTTTCTCTCTATTGTATGTGAAAGGTTATCAGGAGCGTGTCATTTAATGTTGTCTTTGTCTCTAAGGTAAATAAGTTATTTCCATTTAAAATGTAAAAGCTTGGGGCACCTGGGTGGCTCAGTCGGTTAAGCATCTGCTTTTGGCTCAGGTCATGATCCCAGGGTGCTGGAATCGAGCCCCACATCAGGCTCCCTGCTCAGTGGGGAGCCTGCTTCTCCCTCTGCCTGCCCCTCCCCCCTGCTTATGTTCTTTCTCACTCTGCTCTGCTCTTTCTCAAATAAATAAAATCTTTAAAAATACATACATACATACATAAAATGAAGACCAGAGAAAAATCCCCTCATGCTTCCTGCAGGGGGAGGGGAAACAGTAGCCATTTTAAAAGACCTCAGAACATTCTATTCTTCTTAACAAGGCCACTCTCAAGAGAAATGATTTCATCAGAGCTTAACCTGCTGGGTTTTTATCAGGGCCCACCCCACCTTGGTGAAGGGAAATACTCAACTCCAGCCCCCTCTGGCCATCCTCCCCCACCTAAGTGAGGGAAATCTAAGGGGCACCCATGAAGGTCACAGCCACAGGCTTACCAAAAGACTGAGACTAGAGAACGCTCTCCTTCCCCCACACCTTCCCATCACATGTGTGGGGATCTTGTATAATAACAGGGGAATGTAACTAAAGAACTGCACATCTTGGATCTTATTTAAGAAGTCTCAAAGAGGCCTTTCCTGACAATCCCGTCTAAAACCACCATGCACACCTTTCAGTCTAGCAGTTCATTTCCTATTTCTTCATAGCATTTAGCATTACCTAAGATCATCTTTTGATATATTACTTGTTTATTATTTGTCTCCCCTACTAGAATGTAAACTCCATGTCTGCCCTGAACCTCAATGAACCCGTGTCTATAACAAAGCCTGGAACATAATTAGGTTTTAAGAAAATATATGGTAAATTATTGAGTAGCCCATTGGCATATGCCTCATTAGCATGATTTTCTCACTCATGACCTCATGACAAATGTTTTGATGCGTTCATCTTCTTAAGATAAAAAATATATGTGTGTATATACATAAAGTATGTGTCCATGCTATGTGGATGCATAGACAATATGTGTATTTATATATATATACTGTACTCTAGCTAGCTATACTCTAGCTCTTTGTGATGAATGGTAATTTTTTTTTAAAGATTTTATCTATTTGACAGAGAGAGACACAGCGAGAGAGGGAACACAAGCAGGGGGAGTGGGAGAGGGAGAAGCAGGCTTCCTGAGGAGCAGGGAGCCCGATCTGTGGCTCGATCCCAGGACCCTGGGATCATGACCTGAGCCGAAGGCAGATGCTTAACGACTGAGCCACCACCCAGGCGCCCCTGATGAATGATAATTTAATACAGCTATGCATACACACACATATCATTAAAACTGTTCCATATTGAAAGATGTCAGTCACGGTCACTGGGCAATCTCTATCAGGTACACTGTTGTGGAGAAAGCAGAACTTTGTAGTGTGGGGTAAGATTTAGGGTTAGGATAAGATTTGGGGTCATCTGATCCATCATATCCATAATATTTTTTTCATAGTACCACCGTCCACTTGCTCTATTTAAAACAGATTTTTTTTTTCAGCGTACTGTAGCATTTCAGTTCTCGGATGCCGAAATTAGTTAATGTTGAAGAAAGCCTCTCTAGTTTGAACATTAGCAAACCCCTGGAGCCCCTGAAATCAAACAAATGAGTTAGGCTGTGATGATCACGTCTTCCCTTGCTAACACCGTAAGGATCTGTTGTACACAGCAGATGGTGTACAGACATGCTCTCTGATTACACCTTCCCACAGTATACAACACACATCAAGTCAAAGATAACTCTTCCCTACCAAGAGGGCCCATTATCAAAATCACTGCTGTAACTTCTCTGTCCTCTTTCTCACTCAAATATCCAGAGGCATCACTGCCTCCCTCCCTCCCACCAAGGGTGATCAGTGAAGTAAAAAGGCCATTGTGATCTAACCATGGTGTCCTATTAGAGTTATGTAAGGAGGACATTTCCATCTTAGTGACCTCTAAACACAGAGCCTTGGGTGAACATTTCTACAGCTGCTGGGCTCCAACAAATCATAGTTCTAAAGGGAGCGTGTCCTCCAAACTCGTGTGTTTGTGTGTGTGTGTGTGTTCGCAAGATCGAGACGTGAGATTTTTACAAACTTTTGGTCTTTCCAAATGACAGCATCACTCTCTAATCTTGATTCTGTGCCAGTCTCTTTACATACATATATAATCTTGGAAATGGTAGTTTTCTACCAGCCAATAGCCTACAAACTCTAACAACTGAAATAACACTAAATCTTCAGGGCGGCAGCGGTGGTGATAAAAACCACGGTGCGCATCGCTGTTGGGCCATTGCTTTCGAATGCAGCAATTCCCCCTTCTCTGTGTCCCTGCTTGGGATGTCATGTTTCTTCTCATCCACTGCTGTTAAAAACAGTAAGACTGCTGAGAGAGCCGTGTTTTTAATTTTAAATAGTTTTAATTAAAAACTATATGTTTTTAATGATACTGACTTCAGGATTCTGATATTTTGGACCTCATGGTCCAGTGCTGGTGGACAATTTAAATCAGACCCCATTAGCAAAGGGCAGGAAGGCATTGGGTTTTTAGCTAAACTGTCAGCAGAGGACTATCGTAGCTGTCCTCCACATAATCCCTCGCGTTTCTTATTTACTGAGCACCTACTGGGTGCTGGGCCCTGTGTCAGGCAGTAGGAATTTCTAGGTGATTAACCTTGTCCTCAAGCAACTGTAAGATCGGGAGGAAGGACAGATATAAAACAGACTACCTCTTGGCAGATACGGTGAGTTGATGTGGTAAAAGAATACCACATAGTTAGGAACAGGGAAGACACAAAAGAGGGACCCTTGGTCTAACCTTGAAGGTCAGGAACACTTCCCAAAACAAATGATTCTTAAATTGAGTCTTCGAGGATGAATAAGAGTTGCAAGATACACAAGGGGTCAAAACATGTTCCAGATACAAAGAACCACTGGAGCAAAGAATGACACCTAGAAGGCGGAAGACAGCTCCATACTGCAACCACACAAGGCAGGGAGTCTCGGGAGGTGGAGCCGGTGAGAGGAGAACCCTTGAGCAAAAGGGATCAATACTTCTGTACACCTATGATCCAATCCAGCCTACTAGTAGGGAAGGGAAATAAGGAACCAATGAAAGCTTTAAAGGAGAGTTATAGTCCGAGTTGTGTTTTAAATGGCTCACTCAGGTTCAGTGTGGAAAATGGACTTACTTAGGATTAAACCACAACAGATGAGGCAAGGGCCGAGAGCCCAAAGTGGGTCACTGGCTGTACAGATGAAGAGAAAGAAACAAGTTCAGGAAACTTTGAGGAGGTCAAACTGGCCCAATTTGGCGATTTATTACATGTGGGAAAAAAGGGAGAGAATCGAGTCAGCATAGCTCTCTGGTTTCTAGCCTAGGTGTTGAATGAATGTATAAATACCTACGTCTATTTTGTCCAAAAGATCAAGATCTTTCCCCATTAAGCACACCACACATGCAGAAGTAGAGAGTTTGCTTGTGTTTTTTAAGATTTTCTCCTTTGGACAAACACACACGAAGGGTGTTTGGCATCCTCTCTTCTTTTCCTCAGCCTGACTACCAGAGCCAACACCCTTAAAGAGATACAATTTTAAAATGTTAAGAAATAAATCTGGGGTGCCTGCGTGGCTCAGTTGGTTAAGCGACTGCCTTCGGCTCGGGTCATGATCCTGGAGTCCCAGGATCGAGTCCCGCATCGGGCTCCTTGCTCAGCAGGGCGTCTGCTTCTCCCATTGACCCTCCCCCCTCTCATGCTCTATCTCATTCTCTCTCAAATAAATAAATAAAATCTTAAAAAAAAAAAAAGAAATAAATCTGATTTTCGGTGTGACAGCCGGACATTAAATTCTCCTTAGCTTGGGGCCGCTTGCCATCTGCCAGATCTAAGAGCACTGCAGGGGGCCTTCCTCACCACAAGCAGCTCCTTTGCTTCTATTCTTTCCAAGACTTCGGGTGTCAAGATAATGCTGTGGGTCTCCATTCTTTCAAACGACTTGAGATTAGGGAAGCTAACCATTGGCCAATATTGGTACATCACATCACAACTCTAGTGAGCACCTTTTTGAATGGTTCTAAATCAACGGGGCTTTAGACACACCAAATGGTACTGTTAACATTCCCTGGAAAATGCAAAAAAGGCTCAAGAAACCACATTGGTTTGCACCTACACTGAGAGCATCGGGCCCGTTTCATATCCTTGGCAGGCCGGACTTCGAATAATACTCGCCCATTCTGGATGCCCCAGGGAATTGCAAAAAATTCTCCTCCCATAAAACACACTTAGGATTCTTACATAATATATGGATCTAGTTTGACTCAGATGGACAATGGCAGAAGTTTTATTGTGGACAGGGTATTAGATGATATTTAAGAATTGGGTTAGTTTGGATATAGGTATGATAATAATATGGTGGTTATATTTTCTTAAAATGAAACAAAATGTCTATCAATGATACATCCTGAAGTATTTATGTGACATCTGGGATTTGCTTTTAAAAACTACCAAAAGAAAGAAAGTGAGGGAGAATAAATGAAGACTGGCCATGGATTGATCTTGGGAAGCCACATAATGAAGGTGTCGGGGCTCATTATACTTTCTCACTACCTGTGTATGGAGAAAATTTCCATCCTAAAGCTTTGTTCTGCTTCTACTTCCTACATTAACCACCTGTTAGATCTGAGTTCTCAGCATCATTTGAAGCTCATCTGCATTAGTCTTGGGCAACAAAGTGGGGCTGGGTAAAAGGCAGATTTTTTCCAAGTCACTGACCATGTTGTAGTAATAGAATAATCATAGCCACCATTCGTTAGTGCTCATTACGTTCCAGATGCTGAGTTAATCATTTTGCACACATTCATTTATTCAATCCTCACAATAAATCTGCATTTAAGAGCATAATGAGGAGCTCAGATGCCAACTTTAGACAGCCTTCCAGTACCACAAAAAAATTATTGTAGCTAAATATACAAAAAAATTTTCAAAAATCTTTGAAGCAGTTTTCTATGAATTGTTCTAATTTCTATAATTTTTCTTAAAGATGCACATAAAAAATGATTACCATGATAAAAGTGGGCAAAACTTCTTGAGTGCTTACAAAGTACTAGTCTCAGTTCTAAGCACTTTCCATATATTTTCTTACCTAATCCTCACAACAACCCATAAGGTTGTATGATGGATTAAGTGCATTGATGGTCCTAATCAATGGCTGCCCTATATCCAGGAGGAGGTGGAGTGCATTTCACATCCCTCGAAATCTGAACTGGCCTCATGACTTGCTTTCGCCTATAGAAGGTGGTCAGTAGAAGTAAAGACTAGTTCCAGCCTAGATTTCAAGAGAACTTGCCTACTGCTCTTTCTCTCTCTTGGACCCTTGCCTCTGCCATGGGACTAAGGTTGGGGCAACTGGCTGAAGGATGAGAGACCACATGGAGGAGAGCTAATGGGCCCTAACTGCCAGCCAACCACTGGAAGCAGAGCCACCTAGCAACCACAGGTGGAGCAGGTCCAGCCATGACCAGAACTGCCCTATTGAATCCAACCCAACTAAACAAATGGTTCAGAAGCCACTATGTTTCAGAATGGGTTTATGATGCAACAACAGCTAACTGAGATAAGCAGGTGCCATTTGTTTTCACTAGAAAAGGAAACCATGGCAGAGAAAGTGGTTTGCCCAAAGTCTCACAGTGAGTGGTGGAGCTTAGGTAGGTACCCAGAAGTGACTCTAAATTCCACACTGTTAGTGCAAAGCTGTTCAGAGTAGATGATCTTCACTAAAGACAAGGCAAGGTGGGAAGCTGTTGGGCTCTGACACCCAACAGCCCAATTGTGACAAGAGAATTTTCCTTCCAACCACCTGGCAGCACAGGTATCCCCATCCTTCCTCACTAGGCCAAGTACATCTTCCCTAGAGCTCCGCCTGCTCTTCCCAGGAGGAGGAATCTTTCCTCTCTGGATGTAATCTCCAAGAGACAGGAGGCCATTTGGTTAAATTATAGTGAATTCTTTTTTTTTTTTTTTTAAAGATTTCATTTATTTATTTGACAGAGAGAGACAGCTAGAGAGGGAACACAAGCAGGGGGAGTGGCAGAGGGAGAAGCAGGCTCCTGGCTGAGCAGGGAGCCCAATGTGGGGCTCGATCCCGGGACTCTGGATTCATGACCTGAGCCGAAGGCAGACACTTAATGACTGAGCCACCCAGGTGCCCCCAAATTATACTGAATTCTGAAGGAGCCCAGTGGGGACCCTGGGAAACAGTGATGTGTAACAGAATTGAGAAGGCTAGAAGAATATAAAGTAGCAGCCACACACTCAAGTCAGAGACCCATATAGTAAAGTTTTATTTTAAACCAAAGACCACGGAGGGATGCCTGGGTGGCTTAGTCGGTTAAGCATCTGCCTTTGGCTCAGGTCAAATCAGGGACTAATCTCGGGGTCCAGGGATCAAGTCCCACATCAGGCTCCCTGCTCAGCGGGGAGCCTGGTTCTCCCTCTCCCTCTGCCTGCCTCTCCCCCTGTTTGTGCTCTCTCTCTCTCTGACAAATAAATAAAATCTTTAAAAAAAAAAGACCATGGAAAGCTAGTGATGTATTTTAAATAAGGAAACATTGGGATAGTATCCATACATATAAGAAAATCAGCCTGGTTGCAACATGGAAAATGGGCTGAAAGTAACCCTGATGATCTGGAGATGAATGCAGAGCTGGAGCAGTCGCCCAGAAGGTGACGGTGGCCAAGACTAGGGTCACACTCATGGGAATCGAGAGAAGTAGAAGCATCCAAGGGCTGTTTAGGACGTAGGATCAACAGGACCTGGTGATGGATTAAATGAGTGAAGGAGAGGGAAAAGGCGAGGACAGCCCAATCATCAGGCCACAACAAGTAACTTACAACACGGCAATTCTACTCTATTACACACAGTGTTCCCGAGTGACAACTGGCCAGTGTCGGAAAAAGATTTGGACTGAGTCTTGCCATGGCATGAGGATTTCTGGTGGAGAGCTCTGAGTCACCCTATCTGCAAAGAATAAAGGCAGGCTTAGAGAGAGAAAATGTCAAAAATTAAACAGCCACTTGTCTTGACAGCATTAAAAATAATCTGTCACCTGCTCCTAATTTTGTTCTTGGTTACAAAGGCCATTGTTTGAGTGAACAAAGAGGGTAAGGAATTTGGAAAGAACTATTTACCCAGAGAAACTGATAAGAGCTCAGGCTGGAGGAGACTTGCATGTGAATGAGGAAGGGTGTGGGCAGCTCCAAACACAAACATTCTGTGCACTGCAAACCACTCAGGAGCTCAAAATCCCATTCATTGGAAAGAACATGGTTTCCATAGCTGCTGTTGGTAGATCCAGAATATTCTGAAAATGACCTGGCCTTTCAGGAAGAACCATTTCCCATCTGATGAATCAGAAATTCAACTCCAAGGACAATAAACTGATGGTAACTGAGGACTGAGGGTCTCCACTTTCCTCCATCGGACACCTCACCCCAGCGTGCCCTCCTCCCGGCAGCTTCCCACGTTGCCCGAAGTCACACTGGACCCCAGCAAGCATTCACCACATGCAGACTAAGGTCACTTCATTTTATGAAAAGTCCTTAGAGAAGGGGAGAGTTCAAGAGTAGAATCTGAGCATTCAAAAGCCGACAAGATTTTCTTCAGAGTTGTTTGGATGCTGGTTCCTCGCATCGGCTCTCTCTGCTAAACTCAGAATGACTGTCCTCGCATAGGTGATTTTCCCATTGGAATTCCTTCCCTGAACTAATTCTGGAGGACTTCAGTTTCCATTAACTAGCTAGTTGTTTTAGGTTGTGAATGTTCTTCTCTACTTGACCTGATTCTTAACTATTGGGCACTACACAGACCTATAGACAGGATTCAGCCATTTCAGTAGGAAGGGTCAGTTGACCCCAGCAACCAAGAGCGCTTTAGTTGGCCAAGCCAAGGGCCAAATGGGAAAGGGAGAATGCTTAGCTCCCAAAAGCCAAACCTTAGAGGCTCGAAGCCAAAATCTTCCCTGCAAAGAGAAAACAGCCTCAGCCATTAGTGAGGCACTCAAGGAGGCAAACACAGAGCTGAAAAAGGAGAAGTGTTTAAAGGAAGTGCTCTTGAATGAAATTCACTGTTCTTCAAGAAGTTAGCTCCCACCAATGTTAGCTAATCTGTGACAGATTGCACATACAATGAAACATTGTTTTGAAGTCAATCTTCCCCACTCCATAAAAATGACATTTTATGGCTTGTCTTGCTAATTTTTCACCCATTTAGATTCTGCTTGACAGAGAAAGTTGACATTGTTAAATAGTATTAAGTCCTCTGAGTTCTCTCAGCTGGCTAGAAAGCCCCCAACTGCTGTTACATAGATTAATCCAAGTTAAATATTTGTAACACAAACATGGGGAGAGTCTGCCTTTTGTCTTCTAGTTGTTGGGAATCACAGAAATCAATTTGGTTTCCTCAAAAAAAAAAGAAAAGAAAAAGAAAACCTATGCCCTGGGGTTATCACATTGACTTAAATACATGACACATTTACCAAATGGAGAAAAAAAAAAAAAAAAACTGCCAAGGGCCAGAGGCCCATTAACAACAACTTCCTATTTATCAGATTTGGGTGGCAATAGGGGAATGAATTACTGAGCCTCTGCATGCACAGCAGTCGCCTCTGCCCCTGTGTACAGAATAGATGTGTTTTCTTACCAGTCACTGACTGGTAAGAAAAATACTCCTATCAGCGTTCTCCCTCATTTGGAATCTCTGACGCTATTTGGAGTAAGACTCGACAACTTCCCAAACCTGGAAAATAGGCACGAAAACCATTTTTAAACTTAATTTTTGGACGCCAGCTTTACTTGGCAATGTGATCTAATAGGAGTTTGAGATCTGCAGTCACTAAGTCTGTGTTGAAGGCCCAGTTTGGCTCTTACTAGCTGGCTAACCTCTGGCAAATCCTTGGCATCCCAGTTTCTACAGCTGGAGAAGAAACAGTACCACCACCTGCCTCACACATACCGAGGATCACGGGGGTCACAGCAAGTGAAAAGTGCTGGGCAACTGTCTTCCACTCACCTTCTGGAACTTACTCAAGGCTCAGAAATCTAGCTAGCATGAACAACGGGTTAGGAGTGAGGAAATTCTGCCCCATCAGCAAAGTGGGTAAACTCCTTTCCCTCACACACCTCTCCTCCTCCTTTCCCTCACACACCTCTCCTCGGGGAGACCCGTAGCTAGTGAGTGGAGCAGGATACTGAGAATCAGTCAGCTGAGCTCAAGGACCACCACCCTGATTCCTCAACTTTGTTGCAGATTGGAACACCTGGGGAGCTTTTAAACATGAAACGTAAGGAATTTGGAAAGAACTATTTACCCAGAGAAACTGGTAAGAGTTCAGGCTGGAGAAGACTTGCGTGTGAATGAGGAAGGGGGTGGGCAGCTCCAAATACCGACATTCTGTGCACTGCAAACCACTCAGGAGCTCAAAATCCCATTCATTGGAAAGAACATGGTTTCCAGCAGCAGCACCATTTTTCAAAGCCACTGAGGTGGTTCCACTATACAGCAAAGTTTGGGACCCTCAGCCCAACTCCCCCTTTAGTCACCTAAGGATTCCTTTCATCCTCTTGGTTCTACACTCTGTCCAACTTTGAAATGAGAATTGAAGCCCAGGACACTAAATTTTGAGCCTCTGTCCCTCCCTCCAGTAAGCCTAGTAGGTATCTGCCCCACCACTTACATCCAACTGGGAAATGTGAACCGTGAGTAAGCAGAGGGCAGCTGGGAATAGGGAGGTGAGCCTAGAGCTGGGGAGAGCACAGGCACCCCTTCCCACACTGGGTGAGCAGCAGGGTAACATAAAAAGAGATTTCGAGATCAAATAAAATTGGGCTATTCCGAGTTCCCCGAAGTTAAGCAGATTTCTTCACTGCAGGACTTCTCAGATCCTTTAAGTTGGAGTATGATTCTGAATCTGCCAGAGAGGATTGTGACAGCATGTCTCCCCATGGAAACCTTCATTTTCTCAGGGCATGTCAAGGACTAGTGTTTCAAAGAATATACTTTGAGAAGCTTAGAGCGATGTTGGGGGTAGGGGACATTTGGCAGTATCTGGAGGCACCCTTGGTTGTCACAGCTGGGGGTTGGTAGCTGTTCCCGGCACCCAGTGGACAAGGGCCAGGGAGGCTGATAAACATCCAACAGGCAGGAGAGCCCCCCCCACGACAAAGATTTACTGGCCCCCAGTGTCACTAGTAGTGCAGTAAAAAAGCCCTCAGAGGCCACCATCCAGACCATAACTTCAGAAATGGAAGATGAGAGGAAAAGATAGGAGAGAGAGCACAGGCGTAGGAGGAAAAAGGAACAAAGGAATAAATTGAGAGGAAAAACAGAAAAGAATGGAGGAAGAGACAGGGGGCGGCAGCGGGGAGGACAAAAGAAGACAGATTCACAACTGCCAAAACTTGGAAGAGACCAAGATGTCCTTCAGCAGGTGAATGGATGAACATGGATGAACGGTGGCTCAGCCAGACAGTGGACTATGACTCAGCACTAAAAAGAAATGAGCCATCAGACCATGAAAAGACACGGAGGAAACCTACAAGCGTATCGCTAAATGAAAGAAGCCGACCTGAAAAGGCTCCATACTGTATGTTTCCAGCGGATGACGTCTGGAAAAGGCGACACTGCGGACACTGTACAAAGCTCTGTGGTTGTCCAGGGGCTCGGAGGGAGGGGAGAAGAGGCAGAGCACAGAGGACTTTTAGGGCAGTGAAAATACTCGCCTACAATAATCGTGGACACGTGTCGTGATACATTTGTGCAAACCCATGGAAAGGACAATACTGAGCGTGAACCCTAGTTGAAACCGCGAACCCTGGGTGATAATGGCGTGCCTCAGTGGTGACGCTTCCCCGCTCTGGTGGGGGACAGGGATGGCCGGGGAGGCCGTGCATGCATGGGGACGGGGATCTATGGGAACTCTCTGTATCGCCTGTTCCATTTCGCTGTGAACCCAAAACTGCTGGAAAAAGGAAAAAAGAAGCCAGAGCAGCACGCTGGTGTGAACTGGCCCCAGCCTCCTCGCGCCTTTATTACTTCTGTGAGTTTAGGAAAGGTGGTGATTCTGCTCCTCAGAGGGCAGGAGCTGGCGGCTGGCGGTGAGGAAGACACACGGAAGGCAGGAGGTCTTCTTTGGCCGAGTGCTCCGTGCCCAGGGCTCCTCGGAGGCCTCAGACCCTGCTGGGCTTCTTGGGGTCCTTGTTCTTGGCAGGCATGAAGGAGTAGAGCTCCTCAATGAGCATCTCCATCCGGGCGGTGACCTCGGTCACCGTGTCGATGACCAGCTTCTGCTGCAGCTTAAGCTTGTTGTTCTCCCACAGGGCCTTGTTCTCCTCCTGGAAGATCCTGTGCTCCTCGCGAAGCACGTGCAGGGCCCTGTTCTCCTCCTGCAGGAGCCGGTTCTCCTCCCGCAGGGCCTGCAGCGCCTGGTTCATCTCTCTCAGCAGCTCCAGGGACTGGCTCCCGTCGGGCAGGCCGGAGCCGGCCTTGACCTCCTCATCCCCGGAAGAGCCGGACAGGTTGCTGACCATCTGGCGCAGGACCCGGAGCGTCTTGGAGTCCTCCTGGGGGCTCGGGGGCCCCTTGGACTCCTCAAAAGGGGAGGAGAGGCCTGTGCTCTGGTCTGGCAGCAGCCCGGGGACGTGGGGCTCCTCATGGGGCGAGGGGGCGGGCTTGGTCTCCTCCCCGGGACCTGCCTTCTCCTCCGTCTGGACCCAGTAGGCCTTCCTCTGCTCCAGCAGCAGCTGCAGGGCCCTGTTCTCCTCCCTGAGCAGCTGAAGGGTGCTGTTCTCCTTGCTGCGGTGCATTTGCAAGGCCGTGTCCTTCTTCACCACCTCCAGGGCCACGTTGTCCTTGTGCAGCAGTGGTGAGGAGGCCCTGCTCTCGTCCCGGCCGAGTGTGGCCTTGTGTTCCTGCCAGAAGACCTGCAGGATCTTGTTCTCCTCGCGGAGACTCTTGCTCTCCTCCCGCAGCGCCTTGTTCTCCTCCTGCAGCAGGGACTCCTTGGCCAGTCTCTTGTGGTGCAGCTTATGGTGGAAAGAGGAGGACGGAGAGAAGTAGGGGGACTGGAGGCGGCAGTTTTCATTCACCCACCGCCCATCCTGGAAGACAAACATCTCATCGCTGAGCTGTACTCGCGGAGGGCTGTAATCCAGCTCCAGGTCGGCCTGGGAGGTGGGGCGCTCCATGGGGTCCAAGGGCACCGAGGAGAAGCGATTCAGTGGGTACGAGTGCTGGCTGACCACTCGGCGGCTCAGCCGGGGCAGGGCGGCCTGCCGGGCGCAGCGTGGGGTGGGGTACGAGTTGTGGAGCTTCAGGAAAGGCTCGGCTGTGCCCCTCTGTGGGAGAGAACAGGGAAGCCCACAGTTAGTGAAGGAGCTGACCCCCCAAGGCTGCTCGCACAACACCCCACAATTAACTCAGTCTGATCTTCCCGCTCGGCCACAGAGGACACTTTTGCATTTGGCCTCATGGGGTCCTCTCAAGGAAATACAATCGATCCTTATTATTTGCAGCAGTTCTGTTTTGTAAAATTACTGCAAACACTGAAGTCCCAAATACCAAACCATTGCCCCTAGGAGAAATGTAGGGTTAGGTTCCTGCCAGCCTCTAGCCACAGTTCTGTCAACCAGTCAATACATAACCTTGTATTTATATGTATCAATAAATAAAAAAGGTTTTATTTATTGATCTGAGAGAGATGAACCATGTAAATATATGAATTTATATTCAATGTCTTCCACTGAAAGACACCTTATGTGGTATGTATTATTGATTCATTAACATTGAACTTTCGGCCAACAGCACTGTCTCTCACGCCTGAACAGAGCGTACCTAACCCATGTTTTCTCCATAAGACACTTCACACCTTCTTTCATTTAGGAACACTGGCCAGCCCTTCAATATACCGGGGGGCCATTTGAAACTGTGAAATCACCCAAAAAAAGCACAGAAATGTGAAAAACGTGTCACTACATAAACTGTGCAAAACACATCATTTTATCGTGTGAGAGCAGAGACAAGGCTCCTTATCTAGAATGTGCGCATCAAGGGACTTAAATTTTTCGTCACTCTGTGCACGTCTGTAAATGACCACCAAAGTGCCACAGAGATTGATTGGATGGTTACAGATTTCAGTGAGTGGGAAAATACACAAATAGGGAATCCACGAATAATGGCAATCACATATATATTGTGCAGGTTGAAGGCATTGACTAGGAGTCAACAAATATTTTGATTCCCAGTCCCACTATTTTGTCAGTTACAAGAATATGGCAAGTTATTTGCATTTCAGTTTCCACATTTTCAACTTGGGATAACTACATCTACCACCTTTCCTCACAGAGCTATTTTTAGGATGACTAGAGATAATGCATGAAAATATGAAACGTGGGCTCCGGCACACTTCTGTCACCTTAGAGGAGGAACAAACACGCTTCTCAATCAACCCCAGCTACAGATATGTACCCACGATGGGCACGGGCAGAGGAGCAGCATGAATCACCCCAACAGACAGCCAAGTCACTATGTCCAAAATGGTTGTGCTGGGGCGCCTGGGTGGCTCAGCCGTTAATCATCTGCCTTCGGCTCAGGTCATGATCCCAGGGTCCTGGGATCGAGCCCCACATCGGGCTCCCTGCTCCGCAGGGAAACCTGCTTCTCCCCTCCTTCTCCCCCTGCTTGTGTTCCCTCTCTCGCTATGTCTCTCTCTGTCAAATAAATAAATAAATAAAATCTTTAAAAAAAAAAAAAAAATGGTTGTGCTATCCGTCAGCTGAGTCTGCTCCCTTGCCCCATTCAGGCTCGTCCTTCCCTCTTAGCCACCCTGAGTCTGTCCTTCCAGCGGCCCCTTTCACATCCACCAACAGAGTGTTAGGCTCAAAGCAGAGTCCAGTGGGTAATTTTGGAAAAGAAGGGCACCATCATAGACATATCACTGAGCAGTGAGAGTTCAGTTCTTCTCAAGACCATCATATAAAAAGGGGATCAGAGCCACAGAGCTTAAATCCAATAAGCCAGTAGCTCTTACACTTTCCATTGTAGAATACTCAGCTGAGTGTGTTTTAAATGCAGATTTCTTTTTTTAAAGATTTTACTTATTGATTTGAGAGGGGGGAAAGAGCATGAGTGGGTTGGGAGGGCCAGAGGGAGAGGGAAAAGCAGACTCCCCACTGAACAGGGAACCAGAAGTGAGGCTCGATCCCAGGACCTGGAATCATGACCTGAGCCAAAGGCAGATGCTTAACCAACTGAGCCACCCAGGCGCCCCTTAAATGCAGATTTCTGAGTTCCTTACTTGTAAGACTGATTCACTTACTATGGGGTATGGTCCGGAAATCTGCATTTCCAACCAGTTCCCTCAAGTGATTCTGGCTGCCGGTGGTCAGGAAAGCTCTGAGTCAGCTAGAATGTGCAGTTTGCCTGGGTGGAAGTTGTACCAGGGTTAAAGGCCGAGGTGTCAAGACTGGGGGTCACGAGATTCTCATTCTGGTTCTGTCACTGATGAGCAGTGTGAAACTGGAAACTTTCACCCTCTCTGAGACCCAAATTTTTTACTAGTGAAAAAGAGACAGCCAGACTCCCTGATCTTAAAGGCACCTTCAAGGAATGCCTGGGTGACTTAGTCGGTTGAGCATCCAACTCTTGGTTTCGACTCAGGTTGTGATCTCATGGCTCATGGGATTGAGCCCCGTGTCGGGCTCGGCACTCAGCTGGGATCTGCTTGAAGATTCTCTCCCTCTGCCCCCACTCACACGCACTGCCCCTCTCTCGGTCTAAAATAAATAAATAAATCTTAAAAAAAAAAAAGACACCTTCCAACATTTAAAATCAGTGAAATATACCTATAAAATGGAAATAAAAACATATGCCCTGTTTGGTGCACCACACCATTGTGAGGATTGAATGAGATGATGATTGCAAAAATGTTTTTAAAACTGCCAAGTGCCATCGAAATGTAAGGTATTGTTGTCAAGAAAAGTAGGTTCCACTAATGGAAGAATTCTGAGGTGTATTCAAAAAGTGGTAAACAGGTGGAATGCATCCTGAAGAAGAGGTAACAATTGCAGCAATGAATTTAAATAAAAATAAGATCATGATAGCTACTTCTAAATACACCAAAGGCATCTCATCATAAGTACATTGCAATGCTCTCCAAATATCAATTCCTCATTTCTTAGGTTATTTTCACAATTTTACAGATAGAGAAGATAGAAAACAAGTCAGGTTATCTGCATTATATATATGGGTATAGAGAGAAAATATAATTTGCATGGTGTATCATGTTGGCTCGAATTCTTTAAGACCCAAAGAGCTAGATAAATAGAAGGCTCAGTTCTATGCTATTAACTTTGCAATAAGCACATGTCATTAACTTCATAAGGAAGGATGTGCTTAATCTTCTAGATAGTGAGGGTCCAGGGGCATTCTGTAATCAGAACCTTATTTGCTTTAAATAAATCCAGCCTCCATGGTTTTCATATTTCTCAACTGGAAGAGCCCACTGGCTCTTGTGGCTGAAACTGTGACCAGAATGAACCACACTGTGGGCAGCCCAGCCCATTTAAGGTCCCTTGGTCCCAGATTTCTGGGAAGATTAGCCACAGTCATTAAGGAGCAGATCATGAGAGGTCCTTTCCTCCAATGCAGGCCTCTTTCACAGCAGAATCTCGTTCTAGAAAACATCACTATGGAAATGGTGGCTTTAGTCAACAGGTTGGATCCCAATCTTGAGAAGAAGGAAACAAATATTGAGCTCCCATTTTGTGCCAGACCTGCCTCACAACACTGACTTAATGAAGTGTTGTTACTATTATTCCCATTTTACAGATGGAGAAGCAAACTCAGGGTCAAAGTTAAATAACCAGTGCGAGTTCACCCACTAAAGTCACCAACCCAGCCCTAGCTGCCTGAACTTACATGGGTGGGGCACACACGCAGGAAATCACCACGGATTTAACAAAGGACTTGCAGTAGTTAGGGGGCGAAGATAGTTCTGTGTTAACTTCGTGTTATGGCAAACTTCAAACATACACACAGAGAAAGAGAAGAGCTCATTAAACGTCCAAATATCCTCACCCAGCTTCCGCAGTTATGAAATCAAGGCCATGCGTTTCATCTGTACGTCCACCCAACACTGCCACCACGCCCCTGTCACTGCGTTCTTTTGAAGCAAAGTGTAGACATGTTATTTTACCCATAAATACATTGATGCGTATCTTTTCGACAAAGCATCAATACCATTAACAATGATCACTTAATATCAGCAAATACTGAGTCAGTGCTCAAATTCCCCCAATTGTCTTATTTCTATTTTATGATTATTTCATTTCAATCAGAGATATGCATCTTGATCCAACTGCACATCCAAAGACAAATCACTAGCGCTTTCTACTGTTTATTACTGTTCCGAGTATCCATGATGGTCTTTAAATCATCATATCCATCTGCCTTTATTCAGCCTTGGGTACCCAAGGAACTTTCGACTGTCGCCTCAGCAGAAATGCACTAAATAAAACCTTACCATGTGGGTGGTGGATCCCTAGCTATGAAAAATCTGGATACTTGGGCCCTTATCCTTATGCATGCCATCAGGTGACCTTGGTCACATCCTAGCACCCTCCGACCTTGGTTTCCACATCTGTATAATGAGGGGTCAGTGACATGATCACTAAATGTCCTCTTGGTCTAACTTTCTCTGGTCCGGTAGATCCATGTTTGTAAATGGGCACCACTGTGGCCCTAGCAACTCTCATTACCAGCCTTAACATCCTGTCCCCTCCTTTAAATGGCCAATGTTTCCCACACAGACTCTGTGCCTTCTTGGTTACATGTCCACAGCACCTGATTCAGAAAATGTTGATGGGCCAATAGGACCACTTTAATTCCTTCCCCAGAACCCAATGCTCCTCTCATAATTGTCCTATATCTCCCCTCCTATTCCCAGACAGGATCAAGAAGGAGGTCAAGTCCAGTGTTGCCTCATGGCCTAGTGTCTTAGATAGAACACAAAAACATTTAAAAATTCTTTAACAGTCATGTATTTATTTTAGTGATTATTAGAAGAATATACCTGTTTTATCAAACCCATAATCTTATGGATAGTATCAAGAGGCTAAAGTAAATCAGCATCTTCTTCTGAAACTGAGATTTAAGGAAAAATGCCAAATATCCAGGCATTTCAGAGATGCCAGGAATCATGATTAAACTCTAAGACAAGAGAAAACATTAAGACAAGACAAATTATGTCTTTCCCCAATTCCAGTCGGACCTAGCAGGACTCTTAGTCCTTTAAGTCTCCTTCTTGGGGGCGCCTGGGTGGCTCAGTTGGTTAAGCCACTGCCTTTGGCTCAGGTCATAATTCCGGGGTCCTGGGACTGAGTCCCACATCGGACTCTCTGCTCAGCAGGGAGGCTGCTTCTCCCTCTCCCTCAGTCCCTCTGGCTCCCCACCCCCACTTATGCTCTCTCTCAAAACAAAATCTTTAAAATGTAAATAAAAACTAATAAGGATTTCAAAAAAAAGAAAGAAAGAAAGAAAGAAAGAAAGAAAGGCTCCTTCTTGGCCTTGAGAAAACTCCCCACCCTAAGTCTATTTCCACTCTGCATGTTCCTGCACCAATTCTTCCTCCACATTTATGTTGATGAATCAGCTCACATTAATTTGTCATCTGGTCTCAGACCCTACCTCCAGGGAACTTCCAGTCAATTTGAAAATTCAGTGAATAGCACCAATGATTGCTTGGTGCATGAGAGAGGTCCAAGTGCAGCAGCCATTAATGTAGGCTATAAGACATGGGGATCAAGGGACCAGGCATCACAAAATCCAAAAAGAGTCCCGGCTCAACACTGTATGGGTGCGTGGCCTTTACAAAATCATTTCATTTCTGTGCCTCCATTTCCATATCTAGAAAATGTAGATGCAAACGTGATGCAGAGTCACCCCATATGTTTGTACAGTGACCAACTTTAGAGGGTGCCAGTCACCGCTGCTGTTGCAGTGCACAACCTGTACAATCATCCACAGCAACCTGACTAACATCTGCCCTATTTCTTTCAGGGAGTTTGTTGTAGAGTTCAAAAATGAAAGGAGAACACGTGACATTTTCTTTGCTTATAGAGAGCTACAAAGATGATTACGGCAGATTCAGAAGAGAAGATGCTTAGATTTTCTTAAAGGAAGATATATAGAACAAGAAAAAGGAAATAACACTTACTAGACTGATGACTATTATGTGATGATATGCTAGCTGATTTCCATATTCATATGCACTATCTTACAGAGAAGAACGACCAGGTTTTACCAAAGATCACATAGCCAGCACGGGGGAAGGGCCAGGGTGTAAAACAGGATATCTTGACTCCAAACCACACACTCATTCTCGCTCTTCACAATGCCCAGATAGTTTATTTTGCATGCGCTGATATCACTCCTTTGCAGTGGTTCTCTTCTGCCCTGTCCCATCTTCTCCCCAAATGGATAAATTACAGTTCTCTAAGGACAGTGACCTGTCCCTTATTTATTCATGACATGCCTAGCACTCTTCACATACAGTGGAGGTATAATGAGTCCTTGCCAGTGAACTAATCAACCAAAATGCTTGGAAAGGTAAGGAAGAGATATTAGCTTGAATGATGTCAAACCATCAACACTGTACCGTCTCTGACCTACAAAAGTGATTTCATATGTCTTAATATATTTAGTGGATTTCGTGAAGTTATAGCTTCATTTCGATTCGTATTTTTAAACTGCACAGCTGTTACTGTGTGGTGGGAAATCTAAAGCAGTGGGGCTTTCCCCTGGGAATTCCACAAAACCCTAGGTCAGTCTATGTAATCCTTAAGCGAGGCTGCCCCCTGCGTGCGAGCATGCTGGTTTTCATGTCTCCATCTTGAACCTATAATCCAGTGAGGGTAGAGGCTCTAAATTCCCAGCAGCTTTGGGCTCAAAATCCCATTTTTTAGTGCTCTTGAGAGAGTCACTTCGATTCTCTGAATGTCACCTTTAAAATAGAACCTAAACATAGCTGCTCTGCCTACTTCCTGGGGTTGGGGCGAAAGGCCGAGAAAGTGGTAAGTAAGCAGACATAAAGACCAAGCAGATGACCAGTTCTGCTGCTAAGGTGTCAATGTTCCCGACCTAAAGCACTATAGCAAATGCTGAATATATTTATTTACCAAAGGCTTTCCAAGGAGCGAGCATGTGAGTTAGGCAGACACACGAGATACAAAACCCCAGGACTTCTCAGCCTATGTTTGAAGCCAGCCCCTTCTCCATAGGTCTCTTCGGCCGGTGGTATCACTTCATGGGCTAAACAAATCTGTCTTTGATGTCCTTGAGGCCTGACAAGACGTCTGGGCCTTTCAGGAGAACTCCAAAAGGTTCTTCTAAGCCTGGGAGGTAGAGCCTACGGCCCCCAGACCAGGCATGGCCCACATTTCCCATGGAGGAAAGACTGTCTCTTCCCTGATCTATGGGAAATGCCTCCCGATGTGGATACAGACCCAGTAGGGGAAAGAGGAAAAGCTTGGCTTCTTCATGAAACGATGGATGCCTATGAGGATGGATGCAGGAAGGGGAATACAACTGGCCATGAGCTTATCATTCCTTACCATCACCTTGTTAGGAAGAGAACCAAGAGACTCTGCCCTCAGGAGCACCGTGCTCACTGTTGTAACCTAAGATGCCTTAGTGCCAGGGATCCAGAAAGGGGCCTAGGCACAGACATCTCCCTCAGAGGGCCTAAATCCCTCCTCCCACCTGTGGATGGGACTTCCTCCTTAGCATCAGACCTGGCCCTCTCCCCAGCATCTCCTTTTTAAGTACAAGTGGTCCTGCAAGGAAAATGCTCGAAATCACCAACTACTGAGTGCCTTTGTCCATTGGCCTTGTGGCAAATGGAGAGCATGGAGGAAGAATGGCCAATGGGAAGGTGGGGGAGGGGGGCAAAGGAACAAAGAGGAGGTGATAAGACCAAGGTCTCTTACTGACACTGTGGGGTTTCTAAGGAACAGGACGCTCTGGGTGGGACCTTCCACGATGGAGTTCTGAGGTTGGTGGCCTCCCATCTAAAGCGTTTGGGGAGGACTGGACACTAACAGGGCAGGGTTAGCTGACATGCTTGTAAGTTCTCTCTACTCCTGGAAAACTAGGACTATCACAGACCAGAAGAGATGTCCAAATGCCCCAGTAGACTCCAAACCTCTTGACCCAAGTTTTTTAAACATCTACTTTGCCGACATTACGGAGGGTTACAATCAGAGAACAATTAGCCATTTGAGGTACTGTTCAGGCAAGTGAAGCTGAGAGGTCCCAGCATGCTGGAAGGAAGAGCCGGGTATGCTACTAATTTTCAGATGAGGGGACAAGGCTGAGTCTCATATCCCATTGTTAAATTAATTCAGCTGCCTAGTACCATGATACAGCCAAAGTTGGTTTTAATAAATGCTAACAGGTGAATGGATAATTTGCAGGTCAGTGTGATTGATTTTGAGAGAATTATAAAATTAATAGCAATAAGGATAAAAATGTCACCATATGTGATAGTTTCGGGTAACTGTTTAACATAGGATCTCCTGAAATCTTCCTCCTAGAAGTGACTCCAATTGGGAGAGAAGTGGGGATTGTCAGCAGACTCCATAGCTTCTCGTTCTTGAAGAACAAGCCCAAACAAAGCAGACTGAGAAGGGGAGGCCTGAGTGGGGCCCTGGAGGGTGCTGTCGGAGCTCGTTCTGATCTGCTGTGGACCCTTGGCTAAGGATCCAGCTGTAAACGATGCCTCCATGAGACTCACTGAGAGCACTCATCGGGGAACGAAGGGAGCCTGCGAGAACGGAATCATTATGTGCAGAAGGAACCAGGTCAGCTAGCTGGGGCAGGAAATAACTTTGATGGCTGGCAAGTGAATGTGCTGTTGGGAAATAGATCAGAAAACACAAATATTTAATGTGAGAAGAAGAACTGGAAATCAATAAGACCTGAAAAGACCTAAGGGTGATAACAAATAGTGAACCACAGGCATTTGCCGTGCAACTGAGAAGCCCAAATGCCCAGCATGATTGGGACCTGGGAAGCCAGAGGCACTTTCTGGAGACCCAACAATGGATGGGCTCGGGCTCGGTGCCAGAATAAAGCAACATGTGGTAAACACATGCAAGGAGCTTAGGGGCAGGCAAGCAGGATGCGGAGAGAGGAGGCGCTATTTCCTAACGGCAAGAGAACAGACACAGAGAGCTAAGAGTTGACCTGGCCCCACCGGGTGGCATATGCCAAGCTTGTGGTGTAGCGGAGAGAGTGGACACTGGCCTGGGGGTCAAGCCCCTCACTCCAGCTCTGCCATTACCAGAGGGGCAGCTGGGGTTCCCAGTTCCCATGCCTCTACCATCCCTACCTCACACTAGCATCGCCCAGTGCCTGCCACATGGCCAAATCAGTGCTGAGTCCATATTTTTTCCTCCCCTCTTCACCAGGTCAGTTCTTTCCCACGAGCCATGCACCCTCTCATTTGGGGAGGTCTAACGAGTACGCTGGTCCCTTCACAGTCCTGGTGATCATCTAAATGTAGAGATACCTGCGCCCCTCCCCCGAGTGCCAGCCTAGAGCATCCTGGCAGGTGTCTGAAACCTGGCCTATGACTTGGGTCTCCTCGGCAGGTGTACCCATGAGGCTACATTTGCCCATGCAGGGTACACATCCCGTGCCCTCTGTGCCCTCCAAGACCCCCACCGTGGCACCAGGTCCTGCCATGCAGGAAGTGCCTGGCCCCAGAACCAGCCGGAGCCTTCTCAGAGCACCTCCCGGTTCCGTTCCCCTTCTCTCCTCCTTCACACTGGCCTCTGTCTGGAAGCTCAGCAGGGAGAGCTGTGGTAGGTGTAGACAGAAGACTTTTTCCAATCTCTCTGTCACATGACCACTATACCTAACCCTATTCCCTGCCCCCATCCCCAGCCCCACCCCCAGGCTGGCCTCCTCTTCCTGTCCCTTAGTAATGATGAGATTGATCTCTGTGGGCTGTGAATAAACCATAGGAGCAACACCCACCCTCAGGGGAGAGTAGTGGCCAGCAGAACGAGATGGCAAGAGTCAGACCTAAAAGGAAGGTTCCTGGAGCTGCAGGAACCCTGTGGGCAAGCCATCCTGTCTAACCATCAGGCCAAAGGTAGCTTATATTCTAGGCTTCACAGGCTGAAACTGATGAAGTGGCTGCTCGTTACAGAGTTATAAGGATAATGTGAAAACAGAGAGCCAGAAAGTTCTTGGGTCCTGTTTTTCCCTCCTGCTGAACATACTTGCTAAGATTGTTACAATTATCTCCACCTATTGAAAGAATGCTAAAGGTCTTCTTTGTAATCTTGCTCTTCAGCAAACCCTTAAGAGATGGCTTTAGAAAACATATGTATAATTTTATTATCTATATTATATATCCTTATGTAGTTATGTATTATATATGTACATATATATTAAATATACATATTATAAATATATATATATATATATATGTATATATAGGATGCCCTCTGGCGTTCGACCCTGTTCCTACACATCCCCATATCTAGCTTTCGGGTAGTTACCTCTGCATTGGGTCCCTCCAGCCTACATTTCAGCCCCTCTGGTTGCACAGCCATGATCTTCCAACAGGGCCTTAGGTAACTCTGGAGAAGCAAGGCTGCCCCCTTTGTGACATAGCAGCAGGAGAAACAATCCAGTCAGGAGAACCCCACCAAGGAAACGGCTGCTTAGGAGACCTGAGGAGGAGACCTCGAGACCTTATCCATTCACTGGCCTCCCTCCCTTCTGAGTCCCCCTTCCACTCTATCTTCGGTATACAGCAGGCCTCAGTTCTCTTGGCCCCTCCAAATCACCCTGTACCATTTGGTCCAGGTCCTAGGCTTTCTACTCATGTATTCAGCCATATGTATTTGGTTCCAAGTCCCAGTTCTCATTCTCCCCCAGAAATCCGGAGTGGTCACACCACAGCAAGCACCAAAAGATCGAAGTCTGGGAAGACTGGCGCATTTCAGAGTGTCATAGAAACTTTAAGTGCTATGAGGGCCAGAAGTTCTTACCAGGTCACCAAACCCACCTTCCTCATTTGAGGGTATGATAAACCCAAGACCCAGAGTGGCTAAGTGAACTCCCCTTGGCACAGGGTTGGTTGCAGCTAGAGGTCCTGACTCTGCTCATTCTACAATATCACACTACAGTTTTGAAAGAGGAGGGTTATACTGGCTACGAGGAAGTTACACCCTTCTGTGATTATCCCTACCTGAGGTAGAACCACATTGATTGGGATTTCTAGGCTTTCGGATCTGGTGTCTCTTTTTCTTGTAATATTTGGCCTCGAGTGCTGTGGAAAAGAGAAAACAAGACGATTTCTGCTTCCCAGCCCATCCTCTGAGCCCCAATTGCTCCTGAAAAACAGAAGACTTTCTACTCACGTATCCCCCCTTGTCCACTATGTACATTATGAAAATCTGAGTCTGAAAGAAGTGAAGATGGTATCTGACAAGATGCGTATCTCTGGACAGAAATTTAGACAGGTATTATAGTTGGTGTAAAAACCTTCCAAAAAGTCTTTGGAGCAGAGATACCCATACCTACTACCTATTCTAAGATGATTACTTCTATCTCAAGTAAAAAACCATACCAGTGTTAAGTGCCAGGTATAGGTCCTATGCAGGAGTTGGTCACCAAAACACTCAGAACATTCCAGAGGTGACATCACAAAACAATATGGTGTTTTTCAGGGCTCATGGTCTCTCTGAGCATCACAGGTGGGAATGAGGCATCTGACAGTCAGGGAGAGTTCACCCTGGTTGTGTCTACCTGGCCGGTCATGGTCAGTGTGACACACAATAACCCAAACATTAGCCCCCTGTTTGGTCATCCTTGCTGCTATTCCCATCCCCACTGCCTGGCTGGGCTGAGATCTCTATCCTCTCTCTAGAGCTAGCATCTTCTACTTGGAGTTGTATCACTCAAGAAGGAAGAAACCCAAACTGAACTCATTCCAGGCCAAGAGAAGACAATAGGCCTGAGATATTTTCTGACACCAACCAATTCTCCTCCAATTCTCTGAGGCCCACTGGATGTCAATTCAATTCTGCCACAATCTCTCTGGAGTTGGTGTCAGGTCACCTGAGTTCAAGGACTCAGTCCCGCAAGACTGCCCCCACTTCAGACACCAGTCGCAATTCCCAGGCCACCAGTGTTTCCGACCTGACCAGCTATAAATTGGGGGTTCCCACAAACCCCTCCTCAGCTTCAATAATTTGCTAGGATAGCTAACAGGATGCAGGAAAACACCTTACTTATGATTAGTCTTATTATAAAAGAGACAACTCAGAAACAGCCAAACGGAAGATGCTTAGGGCAAGGTACAGGGAGAGAAGAACACGGAGCTTCCACATCCTCGCAGGTCATACCGCCATCCCGGCTTCTCCATGTGTTCACCAACCCGGAAGCTCTCCTGACCCTATTGCTTGAGGGTTTTTATGGAGGTTTCATTACCTGGTCATGGTTGATTAAATCATTGGCCATTGGTGATGGAAAATTTCCAGCCCGACCCCTCCTTTTCCCAGAGGTGGAGGAGTGAGATGCTGAAAGTTCCAACCAGCTAATGACATGGCTGATTCCTCTGGCAACCAGTGCCCATCCTGAAGCCATCTAGGGGCCACCAAGAGTCATTGCATTAGCATAAACTCAGGTGTGTTCCAGATGGGCTCCTTATGAATAATAAAAGGCACATCAATCACTCAGGAAATTCCAAGGGTTTGAGGATCTCCATGCCAGGAACTGGGAACAAAAACCAAGTATATGTTTTTATTATGCCACATGTAGAAACTGCATCAAGACCACAGTGCTGACGTCTGGGCTTCGTGAAAGGGGCAGACCAGCCTGCTGGCCCCAATTCTTGTCAAATTATTTGCCTCTACAGACTGTAAGTGGGAGCCTTCTTCTGTTTCCTAAGGCTCTTATTAGGCAAAGAGCTCCAGTTACACACTATTATGCAGTATGTGGGGTAAGGGAGCAGTAGACCAGGCTCAGCAGATCCAGGGGCACCATAACTGCCCCTAGAATCTTCCACGCCCAAATTACAAGCAAGCCTTGCTTTAAGAAAATCAAATGTACAAGAATTCAAAGATACATGTATGGCAAAACCAAGAAGGTAATTAATCACATCATCGAAAAATTGACAGCAGGTTCAGTTGAGCACTTCCTCCCACAGAAGTTGCTTCTAGGGCCAAGGAGCATGAGCTCTGCCCCGCAAAGCAAGGTTCTGCCCAGAGAAAGGAATCTGCCAGTAAGCCTGATATGTTTTATTACTATTATATATATACATATAATAAATCATTCACATTTATTACTTTCATTTTAAAGGGGAACTTCTCCAAGTGTTTCTTTAATTTCATTTCATGTTGTAATTGTGGTCATAAACATATAACACTAAATTTACGATCTTAAGCATTTTTAAGTATACACAATTCAGTAGTGTTAACTATATTCACATCACTGTGCAAACATCTCTCTGGAAGTTTTTCATCTTGCAAAATTGAAACTCGAATTCTCCCTCCCAATGCCTCCAAACCCTTGGCAACCACCTTTCTACTTTCTCTTTCTGTAATTTTGACTACTTTAGACACCTCAAAGGAGTAGAATCACACAGTATGTGTCTTTTCATGACTAGTTTTTTTACTTAGCATAATGTCCTCAATGTTCCTCCACATTGTGACAGGCTCTCCTTTTTTAAGGCTGCATTATATTCTTTTGTATTTATGTATTATATTTTCTTTATCCATTCACTTACTGATGAACATTTGGGTCGTTCCTACCTCTTGGCTATTGCGAATAATGTTGCAATGGGTATGCAAATATCTCTTCAGGATCCTGCTTTAAATTCTTTTGGATATATACCCAGAAGTAGGATTGCTGGATTATATACAGTTTTATTTTTAATTTTTTGAAGAACCTCCATACTGCTTTCCCATAGCTGCTGCGCCATCCTTTTACATTCCCATCAACAGCTCACAAGGGTTCCAGTTTTTCACATCCTTATCAACACTTGCTTTCTGTTTCTCCAAGGGTTTCTAGTGGTTAACTCTCATACTGTTGGAAAACTTGGTTCAGTTTTCCCTTATAGACGCACCTCACAGAAGCACCTGCACGTCCCCCTTCGGGGCTGATCTGGGAAGTCTAAACAAAGAGGGAACTCGCTATGTTCATGTCCAAGGGCTGCCCAAACAAAGGACCATGAAACGAATGGCTTAAAACAACAGCAATTTATTGCGTCACAGTTCTGGAGGCCAAAAGTTAAAATCATTGGCAGGACCATGCTCCCTCTGAAACCCATAGGGGTGAACCCTCCCTTGCCTCTCCTCTGGTTTCTGAGGGTTGTTCACAATTCTTGCCCCTCCTCGATCTGCACCTGCCCCAATTACATCTCTGCCTCCGCCATCACATGGCCTTCTCCCGTCGTGTGTCCACAACTGTTCTCCTCTCCTTATAGAGACGCCCGTCATACTGGATTAAGGGTCTACCCTATTCCAGTATAACCTCATCTTAATCACATCTGCAATGACTCTATTTCCAAATGAGGTCATATTCTGAAGTATTTGGGGGTTTTTACTTCAACATATCTTTTGGGGGTGGGGGGATACAATTCAACCCATAACAGAAGCTAACATTAACCTAATGAGCACCAGCACAGTGCCAGATACTTTATATGTGCTAATTTACTTAATCAGAGTCGCTGGCACATATGCAAGTCCTCCCACCTTGGGTGATAGCCCACCCTTGGGGTCCCTAAGCCCATCGCCCTGGCCCATCTCCAACAGGTTCAGTTGAACCCCTTCCTCCCACAGAAGATAGCTTTGGTGCCAAGGAGCACAGCTCTTCCCTGCAAGGCTCCTCATGGACAAAGGAATCTGCTAGTAAGCCTGATGTATTTTATTACTATTATTCATATTACATATTGTTTATATTTGTTATTATTTTCACTGTGTGATTTTTGCCTGCTCTCAGTTGCCCTGCCTTCTCCATGCTTTTGGCCATCTGGCACCTAGTTCCAGGCAGTGTGGTAAAATCCTTACCCCAGCCCTGCCCTGAGGTCATATCTGCAGAAACAAACACCCCACCCTATTTAAGTTCCTCTTGGCTTTCTACTGTGACACGCCCCCCAAATTATACCCATGATCTCAGGGGAAACTAAAGGAATAGTTCATTCCTAGAAAGGAAGTCTTGCTATTGGACCACCACAAAAATTCCCAGGGTCCAGATGAAGGTGTAAATAATTCCTTTTTCCATTTCAGTGCCAAGCGGTCCAGCAGAGTACTCCTCTGATGGGTGTCTGGGGACCCTGCTCTCTGTGGGCTCCCTCCCTCCTCACCTCCGCCTTAGTCCTTTGCCTTTCTCTGCTCAGAGGCCTGGATCCAGGTGAAGGGGCAGCCACCAGATCTGTGGCTGACAATGATGGTTCTCACAGCAAATCAATGACTCATTCCCCGCTGTTATCTGAGCACAGACCCTCCCTCCCCATCCTGCCAGGGGGTTTGCTGGGGGAAGGGAAGAAAAAAAATGGACACATGGACTGTCCTACCACATTAGCATAAAAATAACTTCTTTTATTGAACCCAAAGGAAGGGCACTGATAAGAATAAATGAGGATGATGGGGCCCCTGGGTGGCACAGTCGGTTAAGCATCCAGCTCTTGGTTTCTGCTCAGGTTGTGAAGGTGAAATCAAGCCCCACATCAAGCTCTGCACTCAGCACAGAATCTGCTTGGCATTCTCTCTCTCCCTCTCCCTCTCCCCACCGCGGTACTCACTCGTTCTCTCTAAAATAAGTAAATAGGGCGCCTGGGTGGCTCAGTTGGTTAAGCGACTGCCTTCGGCTCAGGTCATGATCCTGGAGTCCCGGGATCGAGTCCCGCATCGGGCTCCCTGCTCAGCAGGGAGTCTGCTTCTCCCTCTGACCCTCCCCCCTCTCATGCTCTATCTCATTCTCTCTCTCAAATAAATAAATAAAATCTTTAATAAAATAAATAAATAAATAAAATAAGTAAATAAATCTTAAAAAAAAAAAAGAAGAAATGAGGAGGCGAATAGCAAGGTCATGGACACTGGCAGCAGCAGACTGTGCCAACCTAGAGGCCAAGAAATAGTTTCTATATGTCTTAGCTCAGTCTCCCACAACAAAATGCCACAGGCTGGGGGACTTAAATAACAAATACTTATTTCTCACAGTCCTGGAGGCTGGGAAGTCCAAGATCAAGGTGTTAGCAGATTTGGTTCCTGATGAGACCTATTTCCTGGCTTGCAGTTGGCCACCCCCTCACTGTGTCTTCACATGGCAGAGTGTGTCTGTGTGTGCGTGTGTGTGCATGTGTGTGCGTGTGCATGTTCTGGTCTCTCTCCCTCTCTAATAAGGACATTAATCCCATCCTCAAGACTTCACTAAACCTAATTGCCTCCCAAAGGCCAAACCTCCAAATACCATCACACTGGGGATCAGGGCTTCAACATATGACTTTTGGAGGGACACAAACATTCCGTCTCTACGCTACTTGACTTGGGCAAGTCACCCCACCTCTCAGAAGCTCAGTTTCCTCATTTCCGAAAGGAGGAAATCGTATGTAATTTGAGATAACATGCATAAAGAAGCCGACACTTAGCAAGTTCTAAATAAATAATCATCGCCTCAGAGCCCTCCTACCAAATTGTCTTGCTCCCTTTGACTTAAAATCTCAAGCCACTGACACACGACTGGGGCCGCTCTTAAAAAGTCTTGCTACTACAGCTTACGTGAAGCTTTTATCTTTGCCTGATTGATTGATTGATTGGTTTTTGTTTTTAAGGGAGGAGCATTTCAAATGAGGTACTGGCATCTACAGTTGCCCATTAGCTGGGCTCCTTCCTCCTCTGCAGAACACATGTATTCATGACCCAGTATTGAGAAGCTTCCTTGAGATTGCACCCAAAATGCCTGTTATTACTCAGATTAGCACCATCATCAATCATCCACGTTCTGTGAGCATCCACAATTGGTGGACGCTCCGCAGAACATGGAGGGAGACATGCCTCATAGGTTTCTAATCTAAACAGACAGGTAGAGCAGAGACAAAGGAAAGGGCAAGCATGCATCTGAGCCTCTCCAGGCTTTTCTCACCTGCAACTGTCAGATGATGAATCACAGAGAAAAAGTCAGCAAGCAGGAGGGTCCATTAGAGAGCACAGGGCCCCTCGCCCTTCTCTGAAGAGTCATAGAAACTGCAGCTGTTGGTTCAGGAGTCAGAGGTGGCCAAGGGTGGGGAGGGTACTTTCTGACCTTTCTCTCTTCGTTTGTGGAGAAGGGGATAGAAATTTGGATGTATGTAGTAAATTATCATGATGCCTGTCATCTCCCAATTGCATGACATGATTGCAAATGTGTTATTTTTGCTACATAGGGCAGGGTAGCTCTACTTTGGTGCCAGAAATCCAGCCTGATTATAGCAAGGCTTTGGGCCAAGCTCTTTAAGAGACAGCTGGGGGCCCTCACCTTTTGAGGAAGCAGAAGGCAGCAACCAGGAAGTACAAGAAAGACTGCTAGTAAGTCTATCAGGCAACAAATAAAGGTCAACAGTTGGAAAAATATAAGAGGGAAGGAAGTAGAAAAATAAAATGGCAGCTCTTGGTGGCAGCTGGTTGAAGTGAATGGCTGTTATTTCTAGAAGAACCACTCACATGTGTGGGAATATTGAAGGAAACAACAGAGGTACAGTGCCCTAGAAAGTAGGATAGTTGGCATTCCAAAATTCCAAAGATAATCAGGATAAATAAATCCTTCTTGAAGTCAGAAAGGAGATAATGTGCCTGACTGATCCCCATAAGTAATGTCGAAACTTTGGGGTCTCTAGAGCTACGTGCCATCCTTACAACCAGACTTACCTTCTGAACCCAGGAACTGCTAGAAATTCCCCCCAAAGTTCCGACGTTTTCCTAATATTAGTCCATCTGTTCAATCCATCCAAGAGAGAGGCTCTATCAAAAGACAGCCAATGGAAAAGACTTTCAGTTTCTAAGCAATTCTCCTTTAGTTTGGAAAAAGTCACACCTCAAACTAATATAATATTGTATGTCAATTATACTTCAATAATTTAAAAAAAAATAGGTGTGGGGCACCTGAATGACTCAGTCAGTTAAGCAACCAACTCTTGATTTTGGCTCAGGTCATGATCTCAGGGTCGTGAGATAGTGTTTGGTGCCAGGCTCCACCTAATGCTTAAGATTTTCTCTCTCTCTGCCCCTCCCCCACTCCTGCTCACGAATGCGCCCTCTCTCAAAAAGAACATGAAAAAAATCAGCGACCTTGTGGTCTCTGGCCCCAGTCAGACACAGTAATTGGCCTTGTCATTGCAAGCAGTCAGAAGCCATGGGAGTGGACGCTTCCGAAGAGGCAGGGGGTCTCTGCTTCTGACCAACGGGCAAAATTGAAGGTTTTGTTTATTAGCACAACTCTAATTGTGATTTATGTGATTCTGTACATTTCAATCTAACCAAAATTTAAAAATCATCAAATTACTTATGTGTGTAATCCCTTCAATTAATTATCCATTAGTCACTCCTTAGTGATAATGGAATGCTTACCAAATAGCATGTGATCTCTGAATAGTGCCAAAAAAATTGATTAAATATTATTTCAAGAAGTAACAAGGATTCCGTTTGTTCAGTTTGCTTAGTGAGGTCTTTTTAAAGATTTTATTTATTTATTTGAGAGAGAGAGAACCAGCACAGGGAGGGGCAGAGGTAGAGGGAGAAGCAGACTCTGCTGAGCAAGGAGCCCAATGTGGGACTTGATCCTAGGACCCTGAGATCATGACCTGAGCCAAAGACAGAAGCTTAACCGACTGAGCCACCCAGGCGCCCCTGCTCAGTGAGTTTTAATGTGTTCAGTCTCCAAAAATTGGGTCCGAGATTGGACTTGCATCACTGTGAAGAAGGACCACCTCTTAAGGTGACAGTGTCAGAGGAGACATTCACCTCCACACTGGGCACTGCAAAGGCACACAGACTCTAAGTCAGACTACTTATGTTGGAACCCTGGTTCCACCCCCAGCTAGCTGCATGACCCCTGCCACTGACTTTTGCTAAGTCCCAGTTTCTTTGCTGAGAGAATGACCATGCTCACTCTTACACTTTAGGCTGATGGTGAGGATTAAATGAGACAACACAGGACAGGAGAGACTTCAAAACAGTGGTGCATGGGCTTCGCCCACACTGACACTCAATAAACATTTACTGATTGGAAAGTTCGGTTGAACTGAAATCCTTATTAACAAACGCTTGAGCATCGTGTCTGAGCAAGGCAGTGTGCGTGGTAGTGGAGATAAGGAAGGAAAAGGGGAGAAGAAATCAGAGGCCATCCATTGCTCCCAAAAGGTCTATAATCAAATGAGAGAGCAGCATTGGGGAAAACAGGATCTAGGAGGATAATAGCCAATAATTACTGAGTGCTTACTACATTCCAGGCACTATTATGAGCCCTTTAAGTACCATTTAATCTTCTCAACAATTGAGAAGAGAGGTACCTATTAATTTGAGCCCCATTTTACGGTAAGGAAAGTAAGGCACCAAAAAGTTAAGTTATTTGCCTACCGTCACCCAGCAAGTGCCAGAGCTGGGATATGAGCTCCAATTCTGTGCCCTTAATATTGCCTGCATATTGGCAGCAAGGGGAGGATCCTGGACTTGGACCTGGAAGTCCCCAGTTTGCATCTTCCATGCCATCTGTATAGCCCTACAGAATTACTTCACCTCAGAGCCAGAATCTCCTCATCTATAAAACTAGTTAACAGTCCCCATGGTATGGTTTGTTGTGGTCATGAAATAAGGTGAGTAGGAGTGTTCTGCATTGTGCCTGGCATGCAGTAGGTATCTAATAAAAGTTTAGATGCATCTGACTCTGCATTGCCATTACTGTTTATAAACCAGAGTTTCTATCAGCTGAAGACACCCTGTGTCCCCCAGATAAAACCTGGACACTAAATATGCTTCAGACTCTCTCATAAAGTTGACCCACACTCTTTCAAGTACTGTATCACAGAATTACACGTGATCATCGGTAATCCACAGCCCATGAGCTACAAACTCTTTTCCTAGTAAATCCTACCAACCATTTTGAGTGCAACTCCTCACAGGTATATTTCCTAATTTACGAATGTGATGCTTTTTTTTAATGTATGATTATGGTATACACATTATAAAACATAACCCAAATTGAAATGTTTACAAGATAAAGGAAGGTAAGAGTGATTGTTTCATAATAGTGCTGTTGTACCTCACTCATCAATAATACAAAAAATATTTTGCTTCCACAAAAAATTATCAATAATGTTTTTAGTGAGCACAGTGTAACTGAATGTGGTCCCCTGTTTCTCAAAATCTTAGTTTAACACTGAGCCAAAAGTCAAGTTCTGCATTCAGTTGACTCAGATTTTTTAATTTAATGGCTGTCCTCACTGAGGAGGGTACCTCACAAAGACTGTAGATCCAAATGATGAAATATATTATTGACTGCAATTTCCAATACTCAGTATTCAGCCCTATCCCCAAATAATGCAAGTTTTTTTTTTTTACTAAAATTTGTATCCATTTTCAAAATGTTTTCTTCATTGAATAAGTTTGGCTTTGTTGTTGTTTTCCAAAAAACTCTAAACTCTCTTACTTATTGTTAAAACATCATCTGTTCCATGAATGCAAAAAATAATTGTGGTTTTTCTTCTTTTTAAAAATGCCTCCTAGACAGCACACTGTTAACAGTCATTTGTCACCCCAAGAAAGGGTCAGCAAATTTGGAACACCTGGTTTATTTGTAAAAATAGACAACTGCAAAACTCCCTACAGCACAAGAGACTTTTATGGGCATTCTCCAACTTGGTACAAAGTACTGCAAAAGTCCTGGCATTTTATACAACTTTCTTACTTGTTAAAATCAGATTAATTGCATCCATAATCTTTTCTAGCTCATTGCACATTTCTGGCTTCAACCGCTTTGCAGCAAGAGCCTGACTATGAATTACCAGAGGGGAAAGGGGTCAACTGTAAGGAGATGGATGGTGACCAGACTTGGTGGTGATCACTCCATTGTGTATACAGATGTCAGATTATACTGCTGTACACCTGAAACATAAAACGTTATGTGCCGATTTTACCTCAATAAAAAGAAAAGAAGAAGATGGTACCACCTGGAAAGAAGTGATGTCTTGAGTCTAAGGGGCACAGCCAGCCCAAGGAGATGCTGCAGGCTGGGGGGAGGCGCGTGGCGTCAGGAGAAGGTCTGCCTGCCTGCACCACCTTCCTCCCTCTCACCTCCTGCCGAGGGTTCCCTCTGATCAAGTCCAAGAAGCCAGAGCACAGGTGCGCTCCCTGATGGAGTCCGCATCTCAGAGCAAAGAGAAGGGCAGAGACTACATGTAAGGAGCAAACAAAATAACCAGCTGGTTATTCCAATTCCCAAATGGAAGGGACTGCATCAAAATCTATGTGAGGCACATTTTTAAAAATATATGAATTCCCCAGAGCCACCCCCAAAATTCAGAGTTCATATGTCTGGGGTAGAGCCTAAATACTCTATGTTTTCTTTTCTTCGTCTTCTTTTTTTTTTCCAAATTCCTTAAGTGATTCCAATGCACAGTTAAGTTTGGAATCCCTAATTTTATAAGACACACAAATGACCTTGAAGATTTCAAAGGTCACACAGTGCCCTTCTCACCACCGGTCCAAACCAATAGGGGCAAATCGCCTTAAGAATCTTCTGTAAAGGGATGGCGTTTTGACCTATCTCGACTGTAGCAGCACTTAACCACTCAAAAAGAAAGCACTGTCTTCCTCTCCACCCTCAAGTACTAATCCTGAGGATAGCTGAGCCTAAGGATACATTTTGTACACTTGAACTTTATTGTCCTTTTACCCCGAGTAGAAAATACAAGAAAGATTTGAATCCTTGAAAACTCTTCATACGAATCCAGACCCTCAACTTTAAATGGTAGCAGGCTTGAGTGGCCAAAGGGATTGTATCTCCACGAGGACCATCATTGGCAAGGCACCTCATTCAGAAGTCTCACTTAAAGATCATTTTTTCCATTATAATCATTGAAGTGAAGCCAAGAGGGGAAAAAAATTGGCATTCTGAACTCTAGAATCTTGGTTTCAGAAATGCCTATTAATATAATACAATTCAATTTAATAAAACTTGCAAACTCCTGGTAATCCTCAAGGTGCTCTTAAAATTGAAATTGATTCTGTGACACTGCTTTCACCTACCACGATTAAGGAAAATTCCATTTCAACTCAACTCTTAATAGGGAAGTCATGAGGAAAACTATTAAGTCCAAGAATACAGAAGGTGAGGAGCACGTGGCCTGGAGGAAGCAGAAACAGGGTGGACACCCAATCCAGACCTTACACTCGCCTCATACCGCAGGTTCTGGGTCTAGCAGCTGCTCATTTCCCTAGGGAATTAAGTGGAGGAACTCGCTCATAATTTCCAATCACAGAGCATAGTTAAATGGCAAGTTGTCTTCCATAAGGTAGTTTTACCATGAACATGCCCACAATTAAAAGAAGCTTGGCTGGCGGATGGGGGGACATTTATTGACTAACATGGCCAGTGCAACAAAAGGACACCAGTGACCTGCAGAAGTGGGAGCATGAAAGCAAAGCTTAGGTTTATCCATGTTGTGAATGGGTCCCGAGGGCCGTGGTTGGGATCGCTGGGCTCCTGTGTCCTGTTCCCTGACAGTCTATTAATCTGCCATGTAACCTTGAACCAAGGCTCTTAAAGGTCTCTTATCAATTTCCCACCAGAATAAATGCAAATAAAAATAAGCCTACCTTAGAAATCCTATCAGGGTATAACTTCATTTTTCTACAGGTATGTCCTACTCTACCCAGTAGATATGTCCCAAATAGCGGTGAAATGCTTACAATGAATGAGAAATCAAACGGTTGTCAAGTGGTATTTTTTAGATGCTCTCAGAGAGTTGACTTTAAAAGCATTCATTTACAGGAATGGCTAAGAGGCCAGGTGCCAGAGATAGACAGCTGTTTTCTTAATGTAGCAAGAAACTGTTTTTGGTAGATTAACCAACATTTTTCCTGTCCCCTTAATTCCTGTTATCTAACACCCCTTCTCCTCCACGTGCTAGGACCTACTACATTTACTACTGTGTCCATGACAGCTTACCAATCACCAAAGATGTGCACTCCTGCCCCTGCATAGAGTGAAGGTGTCTCTGGGAAGTGACTGCCCAGCCAGGGACTTCATCTCGAAGCCCCCATGAGCTAGGCTGAGGCCGTGCAACTGAGTTCGGCCCAAAAGAATGTGGGTAGAAATGACACATGCTGCTTGGGACCACCCCTGCATAGTCACCAGAAAGACAAGGAACAGAAAAGGAGGCCTCATTCAATAGGGAGATTCAGACTGAGTCAGTTCAAGTCAAGAAAATAGGTAACGGACCTCTTTTGTGAGTCCTTCAGGGTCCCATACTGCCCTGAGGATCCATGTAGCTGACCAAGCACATGCCTCTGTAGAAATCAGATTAAGCAACTACTCAGTGTCTATGATATGCCAAGATCTCTCACATATAAACAAAAATCTCATTTTTAAGAGTGGTAGAATTATCTGCATTTAACAGAGGGCGAAACTCAGGTTGAAGAGACACAGAGGGCTTGTCCAAGGTCACTCACATTGAATGCAGCCGTCCTGAGGTTTGAAGCCAGGTTTTCTGGCTTTGAATGCAGTCATGGTGGCACAATTGTACAGCTTCCTCAACTGGACAGGGTGCCCAAAGAGATCCCCAGCTCTCATTCAGCTGTTACCCTCAAAGGCTCAGGCATCCAACATTAAGATGTGAAGATGACTCATTGCAACCCACCTGTCTCTAAGGGCATCCTACCTGAGGGTCTGAGAAAAAAAAATGTTTTCTACAAATTGTTTGATCCATGTGATAAATGCATGGGCCACAGGGCCTGACCATCTGTCCACCATTATCCTTGTATGACTGACCACTGCCAGGTGCCACACCAGCCGGCATGGATTAATTAGTTGGTATAAAACAAGTTCAGTGTAATCAATCATGCAAACTTGAGCCCTTTATATCCAGTATTACTAAAAACATACCATAACCTTGGGACACTAAACGATTAATGACCAAAGTGAGATATGAATAAGGCCTTAAATGCACCTGATTCATGTTTGAATCAAGTCTGGTACTCATTCGGCCTGCAGGGACTCTCCCAACTCACTACTGTAATCAATGAAAAATTCATGTGGCCCAAATACATATAGATTTCTGATCATGTGACCCACCATAGCAAAACCTCAGACAACCCCACAGTGAACCCTTCCTTTTGCTTGTTCTACCAATTAGCCCCGTACATTCCAGACCTACTCGTGAGATACAAGGAGCACACTGCCGAGGTTACCATGATGGCCCCCCAATGTCCCCCTTGAGAAGGGCCTCCATTTGCAGACCCTATCCCCTCCATTATGGGACTACAACACATTTATCACCTTTACTTCCCAAGGGGGCTTCCAGACTGTCTGTGCTATTGATTGTTTCAGCAATTTACCAGGTAGGGAATTAGAGTTATGGGTTAGCAATTTCCTGTGTGCTTCTTGCTTCACTTCTGAAAGTTTGGCGATCATTTCATCCTTGTAAGAACGCTGCGCTGCTAGGACGCCCTGATGGCTGGCTGATGATTATTTATCTGCAAGACTTCGCAAAACTCACTAACCGCCGGTAAGTCCCTGGCTGATGTCAGACACAGGTTCAGGCACGAAAAGCTCGTTCAGCCACAAGAAAGGACTAAGAACAAATAAAAGACCCAAGTAGACAGAAAATGCCAAAGGCCAGGAAGGGAAGCTTTGCATTCTCTGAAGGATCACAGAGCCGGATTTTGCCTGGCAGTGGGGAAGGAGAGGATTGAACTTCTGCAGGGGAGACCACACGAGAGGAGCCTTTCCCTCCCACCAGTTCGGTTCCCAAGGCAGTGTTCCAGTTTTAGCACAAAGCACCATCAGTCAGATGTGTTCAACCAACAGAAGCCAAGAAACAGGGATAAAGAATCTGCTCCTCCTCCTTCCTCGTCCTCCTCCATCCCTTCCTCCCCCTCCTCCTCCTCCCCTTCCATAATTATGCCTCTTGCATAATTCTGAAAATTCTCCTTTCCTGGGCTGGAATGACTCATGGCACTATAAATTCAAATCTTCACCCTATTCCTAACTCATAGGTAACTGGGTCCAGACGCTGGTGCCCAATAAATTTCTTCAACCTCTTTACCCCCAAAAGAAGTGCTGGCAAAGAGTCTCGCAGCAGAACTGACCTGGGAAACGGCCACCTTAACTTGGGCCAAAGCCCTTCAATCTACAGGAGTGTTTCCCACCTGGATTTTTCCCAGTGCACCCACCACCACACTGGGTCCTCAGACATCTTTGTCCTAATTGCTCCCCACCTATAAAATTTTAATACCACAGATATATAGATCCTGTGTATCTGTGTGTGCATTGTATGTTTTTCTGTGCCTTATACATAAAAAGAATAAGATTTTTTTGTTGCCTCCCAAGAATAAACTTTTGTTCTCTTGGGAGCGTGATCACCGCCCCCCCCCCCCCCCCCGCACCCCCACCTTAAGGAGGGAAAATGGAGGCCTAAGTGCACATTTACAGGTGTGGTGGTTTACAAGCATGTCCTGTTGGGCAGAGAAAACTGGGAGCCTGCTAAATGGAAAAAGGAGCTTCTTAGGAGGAAAAGGGTAGAGACAGACCAGGGGGACCCGAGACTCATTTACATCCTTTCTAATAGCGTCAAGGGCTGGATTTGAAATTAGGCCTATTTACCGGTGCAGGATCCATTTATGAAAGGCATAAATATCACCTTTGATTTCTAAAACGACTGCCTTTCCCCGCAATTTGGCAGTCTCTGAAGAAATGTTCAATGCCAGGGCTGATTTTGACTAACAAGGAACACCCTTCTCTGAGCAGCTCCAGGCCTTTCCTCTGCCCACCCCCATTCTCTCCCTCTGTTCTCACCCCTGCCGTGTGACACCCAGCTGTCCAGCAGTCCGCAACATAAGCCTCAGGCCCTCCGTGGTGCTCTGGGCCATTCAGAGTTTATTACAGCATTTTCTAATTAGCCAAGAGTATTTTAGGCCCATATTTTTATTCCTCTTCTCCCTGATTGATTTTCTAAATTATGTGTCAGCGCGAAGGTGTTAAAAAAATAAAAAAGAAAAAACACTTAACTCAGCAGCAATTAACTGCAAAGCTTTTAAAGCTTCCTTTTCATTTCATAGGTCTTCAAGAGCCAGAAATAATATCAATAATACTGAAATCAAGTTGTATTTTACCCCTGGTTAAAAAGGCGGCAAGTGGCTTGAGAGGCACTATTTATCTAAGGCAACATTTGCTAATCCTTTCTTTTCTGTCTCATGCCTAGCTGTTAAAATTTTCTACACACACACACACACACACACACACACCATGGTGGAAAATAAGGTTGGGCAGGATTTAGCTGAAGTGGGCATTGCTCATGAAGACAGTGTTTGAAAGAATGTTCTCGATCCCTGAACACTTTTGGAATGACATTTTGTCTTGGGCAATGCTTAAGTTTAGAGCACTTGGTGACATCCGCAATCCATTTCCTCAATCCGAAAAAGCTAAGCCTCTAAAAGCATAACCCTTGAGGTTATTCTCAGTTTAGAGTAAAAAGCATAAGCAAGAAAGACCGAACTGCCCAGATGCCTTTTTTTTCAAACACTGTTTAAAGAGCCCCCTGTTTGCAGGGAGCTTGGAGACCTGGTTATTTTGCAGCAAAAGGGAGCAAAGAACTCTTTCTGGAATTTGGTATTCATCTGGAGATCAGAGCTTGCCCCTGGGGTAAATGTTAAGATAACTGCCCCCAGGGGTCATTCACAGTTGAAGATTCTAAACATCCAAACAATACTGCAAGTCAGGGAGAAAGAGGCAGAAATCACTGGGATAAGAAGAATTGAGGGTTCATCATATATTGCAGGAAGAGGCTGATATCTGGCAAAAATGTCCCCTCCGCTGCCTTCCACCTGTCAGTAACCAAGTGGCCACCTACAGCTTTCTGTTCCCATTGTGCCTTTTAAGTCTGCCCTCGATGCTAATTTTTTTTTTTAAAGATTTTATTTATTTATTTGAGAGAGAGAGCACATGAGAGGGGGGAGGGTCAGAGGGAGAAGCAGACTCTCTGCCGAGCAGGGAGCCCGATGCGGGACTCGATCCAGGGACTCCAGGATCATGACCTGAGCCGAAGGCAGTCGCCCAACCAACTGAGCCACCCAGGCACCCCCTCGATGCTAATTTTAACCACATTTCACCTTCAACGTTGTAGTACTGGAACGTGAGGATAAATGGGTATGATGTGTGTGCGTGTGGTGTTTCAAGATGAGCAGGCAGCCACTCTGACATTTGACCTTAGGATATGCCTTCAGAAGATGCAAAATCAAACCTTTATTCCTGGGCTAATTTGTCTACTTGAGCTCACACACCTAAACTCCTCTTGTCTCACAGCATATTGTGTTTTAGTGGATAGAGACCTTCTTAAGTCATCTAGTTTTCCTTTTCACCTTGACTGCCAGGAATCTCAAAGCTGAATGCTCTGCTCAGTTGCGGTAACTGGCTTTAGCACACATTCCCCACCACCATATCTCACCCCTGCCCCGCCACGGTCCCCTACCCCAGGTTCGTGGCATGATATTTGGCCTTTGTTCTTTTATCCTTACTTGGAAATTACTTCTACAATAAGCTACCCTACAGCTTTTTTTTTGGTGAAAATACAAATAAAAGAAGGAGTGAATTATCTTTAAATGACTTTTCATTACGGAGCACTGTCTTTGCGATACGCCTGAGCTGACATCCTTATCAGAAAGGAGAAGACCAGGCGGGTGCCCTGGTCTTCTTATAAAGAAAGGCTGATCTGCGGTGGTGATTTCACACGGCAATTAGCACACTCATCAGAATTCATGAAACCTCTACAGCATTACCTGCTCCACATGAACAGAAAGTCATCTCTGCCTGTCTCAGTTAAGTTTCCCCATCTATAAAATGATAACAATGCTTGTTTCTCCTCCCTGTTACACTCATGTTATGAGGATCAATGCCACAGCGTCTATAAAGTGCTTTGAGCTCCTCGGGGGACAGGGCTCTGTAACTATAATTACCATCATTGACAGCAGCGAGGAACAGCTGTAGGCTTTTCAAGGAACGGCCGCGGCTCGGGCACCCGCCTGGTCTTCTCCTGGAGCTGCAGATAGGCTGGCGCACAGACGGTTTGCCTTCTGTGAGGGGGCATACTTACTGCCAGCTCTAATAACCGATATAAAAGAGATCTGAAAATGCAGAAAGGTTCCAAGAAGGCTGAAAACAACACATCACCACCGCTGCCCTTCAAAGGAGGCTCAAAACCCCCAGCGGTACAGGAGCGTAAACACGCGTGCGGGGAAGACGGCCGGCAGCAGGTAGCTCGGGGCCCAGATGCGTTCAGTTAGTCTACACAAAGGTAACCCTCTTCCTAGTTAGGGAACGCTTTTATAGGATCCCATTCTTTACACTGGAAAAAAAAAGTAGACGATGTCCATATCCATCAAGCTGTCAAGGCTTTTTATGACCCTTTTAAGACTACTGCTACTGGAAGCCTGTATTCTCTCTCTCAAGGAGGCCCCAGGACTCGAGTCCATAACTTTGTCACCTGCCTCCTGACTGTGACTGCTCTCATTCATCGCATCTGCCCCTCGACACCATTCTCGGCTCCGCCACAATTGCATGAGTACATCTGTCCTTCGGACAGCTCTGATTCCTCCCCTAATCTGACCTTTGCTGCCAAAGGAATTCTTAGACAATATTTTTAATTATGTCTTCTGATTCTTTTTTCTCAAGACCCTCTGTTTTGAATAGTTTCTTCCAAGTCTTTTCTGACCCTAAAAAATATGACAAATCCTAACATTGGACATCATTTACGTGGTTCCAGAAAACGCACAATTGCCTGCTATTTAAAAAATCTGGGTACAACTCATCTAGTAATGTTGGTGCAGTGGCAATGGCTAAACAAAAACTTCTAGAACTAAAAGAAATGAGATGGTGTCTGGGTCAGGAGACTATAAAGCCAAAGCAAAAAGAATTGGGGGGAAAATATATATATATACATATATGCGTATGTATGTAGTTCCAAGATTCATTTGGGTGCAAAAGAAAAATATACTGTACTTAGCATTCTGCGTTCAGTGTAGCGTCACTAAATGCCAGGAAATGCGATTTCAGAATATCTGAAATTCAACAGCAAACTTGCATTAACACTTAGGAGAAAGGAGGGGAACATAAAGTGACAAATTTACTTGGAGTCGTGCAGACTCCTTTTTAGCCAAATTGCTGGTTTGAGACAGCTCATCATCTCTGTAAGAACATGAACTGCAGACTTGTCACTTTTCCCTGCTCTGTGCAAATACAAGCTGAGTGATTATGTGTCTGCCCTCCCCAGTCAGCAGCCTGGTTCCTGTTCTCTGTGATGTGGTGGGAGCCAAAGAAGAGCCCTCTCTGGGGACTCATGAAGGACTGTCATCAGGGCTCTATGACTGGATAATGGCGGAATAAATGTTATGGATGTGTGGCACCTTCGTGTGGAAAGTACAAGTCTCGCTAACAAAGAGAACTGGCTCAGTGATTGAAGGTCCCTCTAGAGCAGCATTTGGCTAACAAGACATGGCTCTTAGTTGCTTCCATCCCCTGCCCTGTCCTCAGGGACTGTCACCTCCTTGTCCCAGATGCTCAGGCTTATTTTGGTGCAGCCAATTACTTAAATTGGGAGCCCACCTCCAATGCATGCTCTCCCAGATACTTCAAGAAAAGCATTTGAGGGCACCTGGGTGGCTCAGTCGGTTGAGGGTCTGCCTTCGGCTCAGGTCACGATCTCCAGGTCCTGGGATCGAGTCCCGAGTCGGGCTCCCTGCTCAGTGGGGAGCCTGCTTCTCCCTCTGCCCCTCCCCCGCTCTTGCTCTCTTCCTCTCTCTCTCTCTCTCTCAAATAAATAAAATCTTAGAAAAAGAAAAACTGGAACCCCTGGTCATGAACTCTTGGGAGGTGGCTATTAGCTCTGATCTGACTCCAGATGCCCAAAAGGAGCTTAATAAATGTGTGGTGAGAAGCAATAAATGTATGAAGTGATTAATTAAATATGTGGATTATGACATGTCTCCAATATTCTTTTTTTTTTTTTAAAGATTTTATTTATTTATTTGACAGAGAGAGAGAGAGCGAGAGCAGGAACACAAGCAGGGGGAGTGGAAGAGGGAGAAGCAGGCTTCCTGCCGAGCAAGGAGCCCGATGTGGGACTCGATCCCAGGACCCTGGGATCATGACCTGAGCCGAAGGCAGACGCTTAACGACTGGGCCACCCAGGCGCCCCTCTAATATTCTAGTTCATATGAAGATAGCACTGAATTGCCACACTAATCCTAGGAGCATCTCACTAGCCTCCTGTTAACGGAGGAAGAAACAGAATCATGGGAAGTGACTTGCTCAGGGTCATGCAGCTAGTGAGAGCCTGGCTCCACTCTCCTGGCTCTTCACTCTACACTGCACTATTCCCATGTGGAAATAAAGGCCTCCCCTCCAGGCTCTGACTCCCCAGAGCCAGCGATATATGGAGGCAGACAGCTACCCTGAGGTTCTTCAGGAGGCGCATACAACAGAAGGTTTGATGAGCTCATCACAACCTCCTTTCTGCCCTCTCTCGGGGTGTTCCACGTCCAATACTGGCAAAGGGGAGTGAAGGCCAAGGAACAGGCCAAGTACCCTTGAAAACCCATCTTCCTAACCCAAATGGGCACCTTGCTCTCTCCCTTTCCACTACCCCCTGCACAACACAACTGTACACGTGCTCCCGCACCAAGGACTGCATTTTTCCCATCCTTGCCGCTGTTTTTGTCACCTGTCCTAGCAAAGCATTGAGAAGAAGGTTGCACCCTAATGGGCCTCCATGTCCAAATTTCCCAAACTGAAGTTCCTCCTGGATCACCAAGGAAGTACATAATCCAGTATTATAGCCAAGCTGCAGCTCAGCGGAGACGTAGTCCCAAGGCCGCCCCCCACAGAAACGGGGTTCTGGGGCTTGGCTGACATCAGGTAAACAGTGCCCTGTTGACATGGAGGCCACATCAACTCACAGTTGATTAAAGAAACCATGGAAAGGGGCTTAAGGCCATTTATTCCAAAGCCCTGCCCCACGGTGGGAAAATTTTTCCAAACCAATTCTCAAAGCTTGGTTTTGTTGTGTCAAATTTCCTTTTTGGCTGTGGTGGTATTCTTTTTCTTTTCTTTAAAATCAAAAACTAAAGGCGCCTGGGTGGCTCAGTCGGTTGAGTGTCTGACTCTTGGTTTCAGCTCCGGTCATGATCTCCTGGGTTGTGGGATCAAGCCCCACATCAGGCTCCATGCTGGGTGCGGAGTCTGCCTGAGATTCTCTCTCCCTTTCCCTCTGCTCATCCCACTGTGCCCTCTAAATAAATAAATAAATCTTTTGAAATCAAAAATTACAAATAGGTAAATCCTCAAAGGGAGTACTCCTCCATGTCCTTAAAATGTGACTGCATTTGATAGTCCCAGCCCCCTCCATGGATTTCGTTCCTGCTTCTTATCTTCGGTTCAGTTCCCAGAGGGCAGAAGGGAGGGTGGTGCCCTGCCTCCCGGCCCCTGTGGCTGCCACTCAGGCATCTGCAAAACTCGCACCTCTGTTCTACCACCACAGCCTGGCCCCTGGGGCCGTCTGCCCCTCTGTCCCTTCTTGCCAGGCCACTGAGAAATCTAGGAATCAGGAATCAGAGAGCAAATTAACTGCTTCAAGATGTATTGTCACATCAACGTGACATCATCAATTGATGAAATTATTTTCACACGCAAACTTAAACTAAACCAAAGTTTGACTTAAGGAGTTATCGGTAAGTCTATAGGCGGATTCGAAAGAGATACCAGCGAACTGCTTTGAAAAAGCTAAAATATTGTGCATAAGTCTAAACTATGTGTGTTTTGAAATATGATATATATATATATACACAGGCATACATATATTATATGCCTGTGTATCATATATATTTAGGTGATGTACTATTAGAATTGGTCAAAAAATTTTCTTAACTCCCCCACAAGAAAAAACTTTTCCGGGGGCACCTGGGTGGCTCAGTTGGTTAAGCGACTGCCTTCGGCTCAGGTCATGGTCCCGGGGTCCTGGGATCAAGTCCCACACTGGGCTCCCTGCTCAGCGGGCAGTCTGCCTCTCCCTCTGCCCCTCCCTGCTTTCATGCTCATTCTCTCTCTCTCAAATAAATAAATAAAATCTTAAAAAAAAAAAAACTTTTCCACCCATTCATATTGGTCATACTTTTCACATATGTTCAAATTCTCAGTTGTCTGGGCCTGAAAACAATCTCTTTCGGGTTGGTTCTACTGGCCTTTCTGTGAGGCGATGGCTGAGTATCAAAGGGCCAGAAGGTTCTCCAGCACCAGCCACTTGGGTTTATCCCACATTCACCCTCAGTGGACTCACTGACAAGGCAGGTAATTGCTGACAGAGGCTATTAACCCCCTTTTTTTTTTTAATTGCTATGCTATTCAGTGAGCCTTCTTGTAAATGATTTCCTTCTCACAACAATTGGAATGATCGATCAAGAGAGGTTTTCTGCAGAGAAAGGAAGAAATTTCACATTCCAATGAGGACATGTCCTCACAAATTGTAGCAGAGGTTCGCACAGTTCATGAATAACGGTTGCAGGAGCTCATCAGAAGGCCCAGCGGTTAGAGCAGGGTGGTCTGTGGTGAGGCCCGAAGGACCACAACGGGCCAACAGCTGAGGCTCCACCCAGAGTCCGAGGAATCTCACTTGATGTCCTCTACTAATCCTTAGATCTTTAGCCCACTAGGCAATGACCATGACTTTCAGGCTTCTGTCTGCCTTCAGAAAATCCAAGCCCACAAAAACAACTCAAACAGAATATTCACTCTTCTTGCTCAGCAGGCAGTCTTCCCATCACGACCAACCACCTCATTTCCGCCACTTGGCAAATGCCCAGCCCCCTCTAGTGATGACTGCGGATGGGGCCAACGGCGCTTTGGACAGCATCACTGGCTTGATGTGGTCTTCAATGGAAGACAGCAGAATTTTCAAGGCATTTAAATAGTTTTCATTTTTTTCCTTATTTAATGTTTTTCAAAGTTCAGAAGTCATATGCTCATTGTAATACAGGAAATGACATAAGACCGTATGAAAACAATATTCATCGCCACACACCCTTCCTCCACCGCGCCTACACCCAATAATCCACTCCTCTGAGGAATCCGGAGTCAAGAGTGTATTCTCTGCACTCGCGCACAGATATTCATGCAGACATGCACAGATAGCGGAGGGTTTCTGGCTTTTGTTTAGAGATTTTTGCCAAAATTAAAAACTCACACTGTACACATTATTCTGCAACTTGACTTTTTCCCTTGACAGTCATGGACATCCCTCTGTATCAGTTAGTGATTGCCACATAACTGACTGATTTCGCGAGGGTTACCAAACTACAGCCAAGAAGCCGAACACCTGTCTTTGCAAATAAAAGTTTTATTCAGCCTAGCCATGCCCATTCACCTCCCTCTTGTCTACGGCTGCTCGTGTCCCACGATATTAGAGGTAAGTAATTGTGATAGAGATCCTATAGCCCACAAGCCTAAAATATGGACTATCTGACCCTTTGAAAAACTTTTGCCAACAGGGGCACCTGGTTGGCTCAGTCAGTTAAGTGTCTGCCTTTGGCTCAGGTCATGATCTCAGGGTCCTGGGATCGAGCCCTGCATCAGGGTCCCTGCTCAGTGCAGAGTCTGCTTCTCCCTCTCCCCCTGCTCAAGCTCTCTCTCACTAACTCACTCTCTCTCTCAAATTAAAAAAAAAAAACAAAAACCCAAAAACTTCTTGCCAACCCCTGCGTTAAAACAGCAACCACTTATTTCCTCATGATTCTATAACTTAGCAATTCGGGCAGGGCTCAGCCTGACAGTTCCACTGCCGGTCCCACCTAGGGTTGCTCATGTGCCTACAGACATTTAGCATCTAAATAGTTCAAAGGGCTTCACTCACATGTTGGCAGCTGGTGCTGGCTATCAGCTTGGTAACTTGTGTCCAGATTTCTTCATATGGTGGCAAGCATTCCGAGGGGGCAAGCCCAATGCACACACAAGCCCCTGCTTGCATCCACAATGTCTACTGCTATCATTTTACACATTTTTCTCCTGAGGTTTTTGTTTTGCTTGAAGGTTTGTCAAACCTGTAAGAGATCACTGTATATACAGATTTTAATACATTGTCTATCAAAGGCACTTTTAATCTATATGTCCTTTATATCATATAGCCAAACAGGTTTCTTTTCTTTCATAGATTCTGTTTCTAGTCTTAATGACAAATGTTTCTCCAAATCCTGGATTGTATTTGCATTGTCCCAGATTTTTTTTTTTAAGATTTTATTTATTTATTTATTTATTCATTTGAGAGAGAGCGAGCACAAGCAGGGGGAGCGGCAGAGGGAGAGGGAGAAGTGGGCTCCCTGCTGAGCGGAGAGTCCGCTGTGGGGCTTGATCCCAGGACCCCAGGATCATGACCTGACCCGGAGGCAGATGCCCAACCAACTGAGCCACCCAGGTGCCCAACTCAGGTTTTGGGGTTTTTTTTTTTTAATTTTTATTGTTCTCTTTTTTTTTGAAAGAGAGAGAGAGACAAAGGGAGGGCATGCTCACACAAGCAGTGGGGAGGGGCAGAAAGGGAGAGAAAATCTTAAGCAGGCTCCACACTCAGCCCAGAGCTCAATGCAAAGCTTGATCTCACGACCCTCAGATCATGACCTGAGCCGAAATCAAGAGTTGGATGCTTAACTGACTGAGCCACCTAGGCGCCCCTTTATTGTTCTCTTTTTATATTAACTTTTTAATCCATTCAGAATTTTATTCTGGATTATAATAGGAGCTAAGGTACCAACTTAATTTTTTTCCAGACGGAGAACTAGTTGGGTCAACATCTTTGATTAAATAAATCAAGCTCTTCGCTCTGAGTAGAATCCATTCTGGATTCTCGACTCTATGTCACTTTCTCTTTGTCATCATATCAGGTTGGCTTTATTACAGTGGCTTTAGAGTGTGTCCGAAATCTGGTATGGAAAAGACCATCTCACTATTGTTTTCATATTTTTTAGCACCCTCAGATACAACTATTCTTCAAATAAATTTTAGGATCACATTATCCAGTTTTAAACCAAGCAAGCACATAAACATAACACTGCTGGGTTTCTGACTGAAATTGCATTATATTTATGTTAATTTGGGGGAATTGACATTTTTAGAATAATCGTGTCTTCCCTTCCAAGAATATAGTGTGACTTTTCATTTGTTCAAGTAACATTTTTTTCTTATACTTTATATCTTATGTTTTTTTCATTGGCATGTTACAAATTTTGTAACCAGTGTTAATGACATTTTTAGGCTTTACCTGAGTGTTGCTAAAATGGAGAAGAGTTCTTGATTTTGTACATTTAATTGTACATTTAATTGTGACTTGGAACAGCGATTTAGAGGCAAACAGGGTCTGGTGTTCATTTAGCACTTCAGCAAAGTTGAGATGGAATGTGTGTAAGTAGGTGGCCCATGTCTACTGTGTAGAAGAGATAGGATAAAGTGCTCAGAAGAGTTGTGAAGTCAGTAAGAGGAACAAAGAGACAAGAAAAGGAGAGAGCCAGGGTACAGGGTGGACTAGAGAGAAGAAACAGAAAATTCTCTGATGAGGAGGAAAAATGTCCTGCAGCATTTCCTGAAAGACAACATGGACATCCACATGGAAGACACCGTTTTGATTTAAAAGCTTTAGACCCCGCTGAACTTATAAACCTTCGTAGTGGACTCCAAAAAATCACAAAGTCCGTGTTACTAGATAATTGTTCCCTTCTGTATATCCATCCACTCTACGACACTGAAGTACAACATTTCACATTTCAGGAACACTGAGAGTATATAGGTTTAGCATCAAATACTTCATGCAAAAATAACAAGCTTGGCTCCTGGGGCTTCCTTGAGTATTTCAGACACGACTCAGGGCAAAGCTTCAGGTACGCATTCTACCATCAGAAGGGGACATGGATTAGTTAAATTAGGAGGTAAATTATCTCTGGCTGCTGAATAGCTTCAAGTTTCTCCTTACTTGATTAGTTAGACTATGTCTGAGTTGTTTAGAACTTTTTTACCCTCTAATGGAAAAGTAAACCAATTCTATCCAAAATATTTAGAAAGTAAAATCATCATCAAGGAGTCTCAAAGTTAAATCTTGGACTGAAATAAAATATTCCATATGAATTGTCTTATGAAAAATCAGCTTCCTAGCGGCCACCTGAACAAGCTCCGATTTAATGGTGCCATGAAAATGTTTCCTGCTGTACTAGGAAATTAAGATCTCATAATTCCTTTTTGAGCTATGAAAGAAATCTATCATCGAGGCCTTGTGGGCAGGAACACAGATTTAGGGGGTCAAAACACCAAGCATTTCCCTTCATGACCTCACCACAGGAACCCCTAATTAATTATGGGTATCCTAATGTGAAAAATACTTTCATAACTGAAGGGTGACCTACTCCCATTCATAAGCAGACCACAAATCAGTCACAAGTCCCCAAACACCATGAAGGAGCTGCTCAATTTGTATCAGTGTTGAACTTCAAGTGTTGCATAATTTATATCTAAAATCCACTCTCATACATCTGCTAAAAGACCCACTCTGACCTTCGCTCTCAATCCCAACTGCATTAAAAGGGACTATAAATCACTGGAACACAGCACCCAATCACAGCCCGGCTCTCTCAAAGCAAGCAAGTTTCTCACCTTGATGAGTTCATCATCCCCTAGAACGGGTTATAAAAACTGTTCGCATATTGAGATAATAATTCAAAGACTCTTTGTTTTACCTGTGGCTCACTACCCATCCAGGTGAACCAAGTGTGCATATCGACAAATGGAGCAGCTGGGTTCCACTGGGCCTTCCATTTACCCCTACCTGGAGAAGACCAAACCTCAGATCCATGCGTGCACCCAGCCGTGGACCTGTCCTCAATTTAACAGAGCTCTGCCTTAGGCTCAACAGACCATATATCCAAGGATAGCACAAAATATAAAGATATGATCTTTACATCTAAAGATCCCCTTGACTCCAGATCAAAAGTGAGAATATGTTTTTACAGGAAGCCCACCTTTGTCCTTTCCTACAGCAAAGCTCTGCTTTCAAATATAAATATTTTTGATCCCTAAACAACAATATTTTGTTTTCTCTGCTTTGCCAGGGAAGGAAATCTTTATAAATTTCTCTCAATCTCTGGATGCAGTTACATCAGTTGTGCTGCTAATGCAGATGGTATGAGGTCTGCTCCCACCCCAAATCACTGTTGAGAACCAGAAGCCCTACAGCAAACAGGTGCAGCAAGAAGAGGCTTCTCCTAGCAGTTTCCAGGGAGATTTTTCCAAAGAGATCCAGGAAGAACTGTGAGGAAGTCTTACTGCCAACCGCCACCCAGCACTGGGGGAGCTCAGGATTTTCCTTGGCAAACCATGGTGTCATCTGTACCTTAGAAGGGGCTTGGTCCATCCTGGGTGGCAGCAGAGAGCTGGTGGGCTGGGACAATGGCCAAGCTTAGCCCCCCATGAGTATGTTAACAGAGAACTAGTGTTCTTGAAGTTGACATCTGTCTGTCCTAGTCAAGGGGCTCTGGGTCGCTGACACCCACAGTAGGGTATTTGACTGAGGCCCTGTCCCCACAATCTACCAAGAACACATGTTTGGCTCCCTGCAGAAGCACACCCAACTTAGCTTGTCACCCTGCTAGAAAGAAGGTAAAGGAGTTTAGAACATACCTCTTTACCTTCTAGTTGATTAAGAGGTTTGAAGTTTCCTCGTGGGATATAAGACAGCAAGAAGAAAAATCTTCCAAATGGGCCACCATCTACAGTACAATTAGACCTGCTGTACAACCAAATATAGGCCCTAGTGAGAGACTCTCACGTGGTGTTTAATTTTTTTCTTTTCCCTTTTTCCCCATTTTTAGCTATTCTTCAGCAATGACTTCTCTCTTGTGACACCCTCAAATGTGGCTAAGGTCTCTGTACAGTAGAGCCAAATTAGCAATGTGCTGATTCGTCCATTCTTCCTGTATTTCCAGGCCTGGAGACCTTTCCCTGACCTCTGTTCCCCTGGGGTATGATTTGTATGGTTAGAATACATAAGAAGATGCATAACAGAGCTATTGAAACTGGAGGATGTTCTTCCAGTCTTCAGGTAGAGAAAGTACAAGGGAAACATCACCTCCAGGAGAGGAAATGCCAACTGTACATGAAGAAGCAGGATTTTCAAAATATTTTTGCACCCCTGTTGTCCTTTAGAAAAAAAAAAAAAAGGTCTCCGAGTTTCAACTGTCAGGCCAGTTACTCTAGAACGAGAAGGTAGAAATCCAAATGAGAGTAAGAATCGAGAACAACTACCTACCACTAAACAGGATGTGATGGCTGGAACCCGGTAATGAGTGAAGACCCTGGCGGGGGTTAAAACAAAGCCCACGCTGCCTGGATTCTAAAAGGGGATAAAGATGGTACCTGGCTTTAAAAAGGACAGCTGCCCTTGGCAACTGTGAAGTGCTCTGTCAAACTGTAGTATCTGTTAAAATGGATTCTCCATGAGTCCGTTTGCAGTCACATGAAACACCTGGAGGGAAAGAGAAACCACCAGCATGGGTTTGTGAAAAGTATACGAGCAGCCTGCCTTCACGTGGCTGCACGGTAGAACGACAGGCAGATGCTAGAAAGGAGTAGATGTTATTTCCAAAAACTTCAGTCAGGCTCTAGGAGCTCTTATTGCCACCAACAACCTAAGCAATTGGCCTTTGAATAGGTGATCTTGGGAGCTGGGAGCTGGAGAGGACAGAAATCCCAGCTTTGGGGATGAGGAGGGGACAGAAGGCAGGGACTCCCCACCAGCACAAGAGAGGCCCGTTCACCTCTGTCCCTCCTTCAGGGGTAGGCGAACAGCAGCAGGATTTCTCTGGGCTCCTGGAAGGTACTCTATTTGGTATTGTCTGGTTGATTGTCCCCCTTGATCCTAATGGATTCACTCCTTCCTGCTTTCCAGGGTTTCAAACCGCTCTGCCAAAGTCCATGTTGAGAAGTAGCAACATGAGTCAACCTGCTTGGGGCGCCTGGGTGGCTCAGTCATTTGGCGTCTGCCTTCGGCTCGGGTCATGATCTCCAGGTCCTGGGATCGAGCCCCGCATCGGGCTCCCTGCTCGGCGGGGAGCCTGCATCTCCCTCTCCCTCTGCCTCTCCCCCTGCTCATGCTCTCTCTCTCTGTATCTGTGTCTCAAATGAATAAAATCTTTAAAAAAAAAAAAAAAAGAGTCAACCTGCTTATTTAACTCTTTTCTAACATATGGGAACATGTCTTCATTCGGTGCTGGTGACACTGTCGGTGGCTTTGGTGGATCCTGACAAAGGAATCAACTTTCCTGATGCTCACTTTTCTGAACTTGAACCTAAATTAAATATTTACTATTTAATAAGTATTAACCATTGCTAAAGTGGCCATTTGTCCTCGTTTGCCCAGACAGTCCCAGTTCATGCCTGTTGTCCTGGCAAAATTATTCATCTCTCCCCTCTCACTGACAGAGAATCCCGGCATGGATGACCCATCATGCGCTGGCCCCGGCCGGGGGTGGGGGGGGCAACCACTTGGGGGCAGTGCCTCTCCTCTCCTCTCCTCAACATCATCTATTTCTCTCTAGCTCATTACTTTTCAGTCATACCACACATCATGAATAACTTATTATTCATATCCCACTTACTTCCAAAAAGGATTAAAACAGTATACAGTGCATTCACTTGGCAAATATCTCGTGGAAGCCTAAAGTTCCATGAACACTACCTGAAGGCATAGATATGCACAAAGTTGTTCAAATAAAAGTTAAAAGTGAAGGCAATGAAAAACATACGGAGGGGGAGTTTATTGTGTTAGAGACCGTGGGGGAAACAGTACTTGTAATTCCTTCTCTATTTGACTTTGACCTTCCCAGTAGTCAAACCAAAAAGTAAATTACAATGTATAACATCAATCACATCGCCTAAGGAAGTACAACTTTGACCAAAAAAAAAAAGATGCTTTTTCTTCTGACACTAATTCTCGTAGAATTTAATCATTCATTCAATAAATATCTATTGAGTACTTACTCTGTCCCAGGCAGTGTTCTAGGTGGTGAGATACAGAAGTGAATAAAATAGAGCAGACAAAAACTTCTGCCCTCAGTGAGCTTCCATTTCAGTAGAGCAAGATAGACAATGAATAAAATATATAGTGCATCAGTCAGTAGTAAGTGCTAGAGAGAAAAACGAATCCAGAACAGAGAACAAAGAGAGCTCAGAGAGGGGTCTGCAGTTTTAATAGGGTGATAAGGAACCCCCGCCCCCAGAAGGTACCATCCGAGGAGAGACATGAGGGTATGAGGGAGAGATCATGCGGTTATCTGCGGAGGAGCCTTCCAGAAAGAGGCCTTGAGATGGGAGCACATGAGACCAGTGTGGCTCCCATGAGGTGAATCAGGAGCCGATTATGATTACATCAAGTCAGAGAGAAGAAGAGTTGGGGGGACCGGAAATGGAGATCTTGGGTTTTTCCTTCCAATAAGACAGAAAGTCATGGGATGATTTTGAGCAGAGAAGGGTCATGACCTGACATATTTTAAAGGATCATTCTGGATGCTATGTCAAGTATAGATGTAGAGGAACAACACGCAGAAGTACAGAAACCAGTGAAAGAGTCTGTGGAATTTTGCAGACAAGAGAAGGTAGTGAGAAGTGACCAGATTCTGGGTGTGTGTTAAAAGTAAAGGCAACAGGGC